>NC_052505.1:89116088-89193049 GCF_014356525.2 Nilaparvata lugens
TAATATGTACACTTATTGACTGCACTATAGAAGCTAGATTCACTCAATCACTGCTCTGCTCTTTCACTGGACACTACTTGAACAAGCACTACACTAGTTCAAACGGTTTCCTCCTTTTGAGCCTCCGCACCAACCCTCCATTGTCTAGCAGCTGGATCGCCTCGACGTTGTCATGTTGGTGCAGTCGCCCCTCGTGCCTCTCCGCATGCCTCTGGATCTCGGTGGACACCAGGTCGACGTGCAGGTCTCTATGAAGATCGCTGTTCCTGACATACCAAGGAGCATCCACAATGTTCCTTAGCACTTTGTTTTGAAAACGTTGAATGACATTGATGTTGCTGTCTTTGGTACACCCCCAAAGTTGTATACCATACGTCCATACTGGCTTTAATATCTGTTTGTACAGAAGTACTTTGTTTCGGATTGAAAGGATGGAGTTTCTTCCGATCAGCCAATACAGCTTCTTATATTTGATTCCAAGCTCTTCTCTCTTCTTCTTGACATGGGCCTTCCAGCGAAGCTTTGCGTCCAAGGTCATACCTAGATACTTGGCATCATTAGCATATGGTACAACTTGGTTGTTGATAGTTATTGGTATGGGCAGGTCCTTCTTATTGGTAAAATTGATGTGAATCGACTTTGTTTCATTCAATTTCATTCTCCACTTTCTAGTCCAATCTTGAATTTTGTTGATGGATCTCTGTAGTTTCTCTGTTGCAATATGAATATTACTGTCTACTGATAATATGGCTGTGTCGTCTGCAAATGTTGCTGTAGTATTCTCATCAAGGCTGGGAATATCGCTGGTATAGAGTAGGTAAAGAACTGGTCCCAGAACACTGCCTTGAGGAACTCCTGCTTTAATTTCCTTCAAATCAGAATATGAACTTTCATGCCTGACCCTAAAGTATCTGTCAGTGAGATAGGATTGTAATATATCTGTATATTGCTTTGGTAGCACTTTTTTGAGCTTGAAAATGAGACCTTCATGCCATACTTTATCAAAAGCTTGCCCTATATCAAGGAAAGCTGCTGAACAAACTTTTTTCTCTTCTAAGCACTTCTCTATTACATTTATAATCCGATGCACTTGATCTATTGTTGAGCGTTTCACTCTGAAGCCAATTGTTGATTTGAAATTATGTGCTGTCTCTCAATTATTGGTTTTAGCCTACTAGGTAAAATCCTTTCAAACAACTTGGATAGGACCGGTAACAATGATATTGGCCTACATGATGATACTTCATGTGGCTCTTCACCAGGCTTCAGTAGCATTATAACCTCTGCTACTTTCCATATTCCTGGTACGAATTTTAGTCTGAAAGAAGCATTCGAAATGTTTGTTGATTTCACTATTGCTTTCCTTGGTAGGTGTTTGAGGACTGAGCCGGTTATCATGTCAAATCCAGGGTTTTTTTTTTATTTAGATTTCGTATTTCTCTTTTCACTTCTTCTACTGTGACACGCATTATTTCTTGATTCGGCTGTAAGATATTCTCAGTGGCTTCTTAAGTTTCCTCTTCACCTGAGTTAATTGGCTGGAAAACGTTTACAAGATGAAAGCTTTGCAATGATAAAAACGTTTGTAGTCATTGATAATGATTTAGTAGATACACAGCGTCTGTACCAGACCTACACAAGACCTGATTGATTTCGAGGGGTAGGGTAGGCAACCCGCTCACCATACACATAGTGGACCTCATACCAACATTAAGTTGGCCTTAGAACGAGAGACATTAGACGTTTACATTAGAACGAGAACTAAATATAGTTGTTAAGCGGGTTGCCTACCCTCCCCTCGAAATCAAATTAGTCTGGTGTACAGTGCTATATTACTCACAGTATGGTCATTGACTGTCATGCATTTGATTGGCTAGCTCGATCACGTGGTACAAATCCGCCATAAGATTCCAAACAAACTTTATAGTCCTATCTTATTGCATTGGAAATTTCGAACTCATTACTTCTTTTACCGATTGAAAACATATTTTGAGCTTCCGATGAGTTTGGTATATCATTTTCAAAGGAGAATTGATTAAACTTAAATATAGACAATAAAGATTATTTGAAAAAAAGCTGAAAACATCAATTCCCTTCCCTCGGACACCTCGCAGACAACTTCTAGAGCTTTTTATCATTCTAGCTTTTCATCAATAGACCTCTTTCCGAGAAATCCCAATATATGAGAGTAAATTACAGGAACTTGCATTTTGAACGTGGTTCCACTACGTACAATTCTAAATGGAGTTCTGTTAAAATGTAGTGTACGGTAATTCGAGTACAAAACAAAGCTCTGATAGATTCAGGATCAGGAATGTTATTGTTGTTGGCTGATGTTCAAAACAGTGCAACCAAAAAGAGGAGCTTTCCATGCCATAAAGTTGATCATGGAGTACTGTTATCTGCCGCTTCGCCGAATCTTGACAGCAACTTCGTATGCGAATAACTTACTTCACATTTTGTTTCACTGTTGTAGAACTTTCACAATTGAGAGAATTTTACACATCTGTGACCATTACACCATGCACATGGTGAATAATTCCTGATGATAGTGGAAGATATTCACAGTATGCAATAAATAGTAGCAAATCGCTCGAACTCAATTTTCGAAACCAGCGGATTCTATAATTTGTTCAAAAAAACACAATAGAATTGCATAATATTATTGTTAATCTGTATAAAGGCTGTATTATTTTGCATAATGCTTGGAGTGGAATGGATTATGTGTATTATAGAACTGGATATATTTAATGTTCAATTTTGGATTGATATGTTTATATTACAAATAGCCAAGAAACCCATAAAATTCGAGTATACCAATATATTTTATGTTATGATAAACTGACAACATTGCAAAACCAGAAAGGGATAGCGATATCTGTTTTGTCGAATGATAGGAAAGGATAACAACACCATTGTCAATCAAATACTGCATTTAAATGTTAGTCCAGTCAAATGGTCGTTTTTCAGGAAACAGCCCCGAAAAATTTTTTCTAGCGGGTTCTATATGTATTTTGACTGTACTGTACCCACGCTAGACTACAGTCACTATATTGACCACAGTATGGCCATTGGAACTTTTTTCTCGCCGCTGCCATGAAGATTCCAAATATTTCAATTTCACATAAATAATAATAATATTCCAGTGACCTGGCTGGCTCAGGTCTGGTATCAGAGTTTTCAGGTCGCAACTGATCAATTCCAGGGCCTCTGACATGACCCAACGACTGCTTTCTAGGCAGTCCGACGGTTTAACGTGTCCATCCGAAACACGGGAATGGCCCGAGATAAATATCTTGCCCGGGCCGTGATTTGAACCCGGGCCTCTGGATCATAAAGCCACTCGACAATTTTACAATGAAGCTTATAGTGGATTAAATGTCAAACCGCTTCTATAGTATTTGTCTTTCCTATTTTCTCTCATATTTGAATTTTTGACTCCTTTCTACGGTATATCCATATAATTTTCAAATGAACTAGAATAGTCTTGGTGGAGTATTGATTTCGATAATTTAAATGTTGTTTATTCATAGTTGGCACTTAATGGAGTGCCAACTAGCCTAGTTTCTGAGTAGAAGGAAGGAGAATAATGTATTCCCTGCAACTTATTCCTTTTGAAGATGAAATCATGTGCACAAAATGGAATGTTTCGAGCTAGAAGCTGTGCATTGAACGAGCATGCTGAACGGAAGACTCATCTTTCGCATTCAATCAACTGAAAAATTCGCAGAGAGCTCAGAAATATCCGACCGATCGATAGCAAGTAGCTTGAAGGTTTTTGCTGCGTGACGTATCCAGACGTCTGCCGAGTATTATTAATGGATATTCTCCATCTAAGTACTGTGTGAACTCTATGTGAGTCTGCTCGGCTCATAGCAACTTCGTGAAACTTAATTTGGATGTAGTTCAGCCGACCTTTCAACTCATGAAAGGGAAATTGACTTCACACGTTCACACCTCAAATTATGTTAGCCAGAGAGTGGTCTTTCTAGTTTGATTCCGCATTTGAAATTGATCATTATAAATTATTGAACTAGCATTGGTGAGTTCTTAATTTTGACTCAAGGCAAAACTCGTTGTACTTATGTTGCTTACTTGTTTGTTTTTGAACGAGCATTAGCGAGTTTCTATGTTATGTTATGTTTGAAGGAATAGAATACAATATAATAGGATGACTGCCTTTGTTTTTGACCTAGGAGGGCGAATTCAGGGACGGATTCAAGGATCCAAAGGTTCAAAGAACCTTACATGTCAACCGAAGAGTATGAGTGATTCCAAGTATGTTAGTTGGGCAAACCTTCACAAGTTCCTTCACAAGATCCAGAAGTTTTTTCTTATACTAACATCCAATTCATCATCTGGTTGCTTGCAGCCAAACAGAGCCTATATCCTTGCATCTAGTCCCTCGCAATGCAGTATGATATACTTGGCAGTCTCTTCAGACTGATTACAAAGCCTACACATCTGACTTTCATCTCTGAGTTCAATTGTGTGAAGATGTTTCCTGAAGTGGCCATGTCCAGTTATCAGAGCAATCAACTGCTTGACCTGACCTCTACCCAACCTCACCAGCCAGTTAGTGAAGTGAGGGCTTGCGTCAACTAGCAAGTTCCTACTTTCGACTCAAGGCCAGAATCAGTGTCCGTCCGTTAGTTTGTATGTTCTACAATAAGAAGATTCATCAATCAGCTTCAAATTTCGAGCACATATTCTTCAAACCTCCTTAAAGATAAAGTTTGTTGGACAACAAAATTCAACGACTACTTCAAATACTTTATACTCAACTAGCCGTCAGGCTCGCTTCGCTCGCCATATCCGTCTAGCCAGGGGGCTCCGCCCCCTGGACCCCGACTGGATCGTCCAAAAATGAGATCAGCGGGCTCGCTTCGCTCGCCTGCATGTAGACCTCAGCGGAACCTCTGTACCGAATTCTGGACCCCCGACTGGATTGTCCAAAAATGAGATCAGCGGGCACGCTTCGCTCGCCTGCATGTAGACCACATACGTACCGAATTGAACGTATTATGTCAATTTGATCTCGAAAAACACCAGTTACTATATCGGCATATCTTTGGCAAACAAAATTCTTCCACCTAAGCTAAACCTGTGAACTGAATTTTTTTGAATTAATATATTTCCATCAATTATTGAAAAAGGTGAGGGAACGCAGAAAAGCTGAGAAAACGCTATTTTGGGCGTATCTTTGGCGTTATTTCAAATTCCTTCTAACACAACATTATTGCACCCCAGCTGAGCTTCTGTAGTAAGTTTGAACATTTTCTGTTTATTTTTTCTCGATAAAGCTGAGAAAACGCTAAAGAAACGCAGATTTTAGGCGTATCTTTGGAAATTTTTCCAAATCCGCTCTTATTGCGCCTCTAAAGGGCCAACTGAACACACCTACCAAATTTGAAATGTTATGTCATATTTTTATCATATGTTAGGACGATCCAGTCGGGGGTCTAGACTAAACGTCTGGCTAAACGGATATGGCGATATTATAGTAATATAATATTCTCAGGTATAGCTCTGAAGTAGCAGTACTCAATCAATTTTTCCGCGATAAATCAGGACCTTCTAAATAGGTATTCAGGAGGTACTGGATAAATAGGTATTTAGGAGGTCCTGGATGAATGCATTTCAATCTTCACTTGGTGCCAACCTAACAAAGTCAACTCAACTTGATGCCAACCTGACAAAATTTTTAATTTAGTTACCAGAAGAACTGTTTCGAAGAGGTACTCTCTCTAGATTATAGTTCTATATTAACATATATATGGTATGAACATTCCAATTATAATTTCAAGATATTGGAATAAGAAGAATATTCATGCTAAAATACGAACTTTAAACCCTTAAAAACCACCCTTAGAGTTAAAATATCGCCAAAAGATTTCTTAGTGCGCCTCTAAAGGGCCAACTGAACATACCTACCAAATTTGGACGTTTTTGGTCCGGTAGATTTTTATTTCTGCGAGTGAGTGAGTCAGTCAGTGAGTGAGTGCCATTTCGCTTTTATATATAGATTAATCACGAAAGAAGGAACTAGTATAATATAACATAATTATTCATCTCATTATAATGAGCTCGACATTTGTTTTCCTTTACGAAACCTGTATTCAATCATCATCATCCAACAATCTAATTAAAGATTTATCTCTCATCCAATTTCATGAATCCAGTCTAACTCCTCTAATCTCACTTGAATCCATTCTCTCAGGTAGCAGACATTCGATTCCACATGTCCCAGATTAGACAATACCATCAAGTATTCGGATGCTATCAAGATCCGAATGACATCTATTTCCAGGAGAATTCAAGTTACGATATTCAATATTCCCAACAGGGCCATAAGTAGAGCGCATTAAGAAAAGCCGATTGAGATATTAATCTTGAAAGGCAGGCAGGATGCTAATTGTTATGCAACAAGTAACTCGGAATCTCAAATGAGAATTCTCGTTTTCATGACGCAATCTGCCAGAGTGAGAGGCGCAACGCAGTTGTCTCTCTCGGGTGATAGGCTCTAGTTGCAACTACTGAGTGCCACCATAAGATGTGATGAGTTTTCTCCAATTGAAGAACTGAATTCCACGTGATCTCGCCTTACGCCAACTCCTGTCCGATGGGAAATTAGACGGGGATTCTTTTCAAATCCTGATGAATATACAGGCTTGTTATTCTGACTCGCCTTTCCATCCACGAACGGAAGCCTGTCTTTCGAATGGGTATTATCTTCACAGAGCAATCACTACCGGTAAGGTAATAGAATAGATATTGTGAGCCCGATTCCTATAATGTCAATCTGATTGGTATTCTTGTAACTGATGGACAAAGAATGTTATTCTGTATAAATTTTGTGTCTACATGAGTCGGTGACTAGAGTAATAAGCTCTACAAGTTTTGATGACTAGAGTAATAAGAATAAGAAATGGAATGGAGGTGGATGAAGAATAATATATAGAAATAAGATAGATATAGTGAGAGAGATTGGAAGAAAAATAGAGTTTGAATACGTCAGTGCGAATAACTTCTAAAAATTGCTGGTAATCACGAGAGTTAGCCGACTGAATAAAAAGACAAGATATTGTTCAACCACAGATTTATTAAAGTCTCGTGAAAATTCAAAAGGGAGTTTCGATTCATCACCGTATCATCTCTTACTACATTACCTCAGCCTCATTCATAGCCTCAAAAGTCAATATTCAATATTGGAATCGAAACTCCCTTTTGAATTTTCACGAGACTTTAATAAATCTGTGGTTGAACAATATCTTGTCTTTTTATTCAGTCGGCTAACTCTCGTGATTACCAGCAATTTTTAGAAGTTATTCGCACTGACGTATTCAAACTCTATTTTTCTTCCAATCTCTCTCACTATATCTATCTTATTTCTATATATTATTCTTCATCCACCTCCATTCCATTTCTTATTCTTATTACTCTATTCATCAAACTTGTAGAGCTTATTACTCTAGTCACTGACTCATGTGGACACAAAATTTATACAGAATAACATTCTTTGTCCATCAGTTACAAGAATACCAATCAGATTGACATTATAGGAATCGGGCTCACATATCTATTCTATTACCTTACCGGTAGTGATTGCTCTGTAAAGATAATACCCATTCGAAAGACAGGCTTCCGTTCGTGGATGGAAAGGCGAGTCAGAATAACAAGCCTGTATATTCATCAGGATTTGAAAAGAATCCCCGTCTAATTTCCCATCGGACAGGAGTTGGCGTAAGGCGAGATCACGTGGAATTCAGTTCTTCAATTGGAGAAAACTCATCACATCTTATGGTGGCACTCAGTAGTTGCAACTAGAGCCTATCACCCGAGAGAGACAACTGCGTTGCGCCTCTCACTCTGGCAGATTGCGTCATGAAAACGAGAATTCTCATTTGAGATTCCGAGTTACTTGTTGCATAACAATTAGCATCCTGCCTGCCTTCCAAGATTAATATCTCAATCGGCTTTTTCTTAATGCGCTCTACTTATGGCCCTGTTGGGAATATTGAATATCGTAACTTGAATTCTCCTGGAAATAGATGTCATTCGGATCTTGATAGCATCCAAATACTTGATGGTATTGTCTAATCTGGGACATGTGGAATCGAATGTCTGCTACCTGAGAGAATGGATTCAAGTGAGATTAGAGGAGTTAGACTGGATTCATGAAATTGGATGAGAGATAAATCTTTAATTAGATTGTTGGATGATGATGATTGAATACAGGTTTCGTAAAGGAAAACAAATATCGAGCTCATTATAATGAGATGAATAATTATGTTATATTATACTAGTTCCTTCTTTCGTGATTAATCTATATATATAAGAGCGAAATGGCACTCACTCACTGACTGACTGACTGACTCACTCGCAGAACTAAAAATCTACCGGACCAAAAACGTTCAAATTTGGTAGGTATGTTCAGTTGGCCCTTTAGAGGCGCACTAAGAAATCTTTTGGCGATATTTCAACTCTAAGGATTGTTTTTCGTAATTTGTAAGTTATTAGCGAGGTTTTTCAGAGCTCAAACTTTCTAGCAGACTTCCAGCTTCTTATCAGTCTCTGTTTCTTCTGTGATCCCACACATCAATTGAACCGATTTAATGTTGACATGTTAATTTTTCATTTAAAATTCTCAAACGGATGTTGAGAAATATACATTTTTTATGAAAGTCCTGAAGAAGTCTCAAGTCAAACTTGCTGAAAAAATATCATGTAACTCTATTTTTCACTTGGATGATCAATTCCAACTACTAAGAAAGCAATATCAGTTCTCAATTCTCAGCAAATCAGTTTATTCAGTTTATCGATTATTCAGTTTATTCAGTTTATTCAGTTTATTCAGTTTATTCAGTTTATTCAGTTTATTCAGTTTATTCAGTATATTCAGTGTATTCAGTGAATCAAGTTTATTCAGTTTATTCAGTTTATTCAGTTTATTCAGTTTATCAGTTTATTCAGTTTATTCAGTTTATTCAGTTTATTCAGTTTATTCAGTTTATCAGTTTATTCAGTTTATTCAGTTTATTCAGTTTATTCAGTTTATTCAGTTCACCCAGTTTCTTCAGTTTCGAACAGTGCAGGAGGAGAGCATTCTCCAATGGCACACTCCTCTACATGTCAAAACCAATTACTGATGTTTTTCATGAAAATCCACTCCAACACAATCATTTAAAGCTCAAATTACATAAGTGGAGAATCACACATCTACAACTCAGGAATATAATTGGAATTCTAAATCAATTATTTCGGACAGCCTTGTAAGTAGAGGTTCGTCATGAGCATTTTTATCTAAAAATAAAATAAAATCAAGTTTTATCGAATGACATTACATACATAACAAATTCATACAGATTATTGAACACAATACTGTTTGCTCATGCAAATAGTTGCTAATGCAGTTGCTATAATCATTTATCTTATCAATTCAAATATTTAGTTGTTATTGAATAAAAAATAATCTATGCGTGGTGAATAATATCATGAAAATGATATCATTGGAAGAGTTTTTCAGGATCATCTTGAAAAAGGCAAAGTGTAGCAATTGATTAATGGTATTTATAATTCATGAAAGTTATTTGCTGTGAAATGAACTTGTAACTGTGTCGAAACCACCCACATGATCAGCTACCGGTAGGCTTATTTTCGATTCTAAAGCCAGTTGTATACTTCCGTAGAATGAATCAAATTGAATTATTTATTGTCAAAAACACAAAGGTGTCACAACAACGTCAATACAATTTACAGCAGTAACATAGAACAATATTCAGATCATGCGAAATAAAACATGAAATCTGTCATTAAAATTAGTATAAAATAATTCATGTAGCCAAATTATATTGGCACCTCTTTATCAATATCACCTTCACAACTACTCAGAAAGGCTTATTTCTATTGTACATTATTAATATTCTGGTTTGAAGAATGGGATGCTCCTCTAAGTGTCTCTTCTAGCTCTTCGAAGCTCCACGAGTAGCTTCCAAGTATGTGTTCATCCTAAAAGCTCAATAGAAATAATTATAGTTCTATAGATTTAATAATATATGGTTTTTGAATAACCATCTTACTGGTATGATTGAGAGTGATGAAAAAAGAAAGTCATGTTGAATGTCATTTTTCATGTGAATTTGACATTTCTTTATCTTACCAAAGCTAGTTCTTATACAATAAAGAGGATGTATATAGTCAATAGAAAAAGTAGATAAGTAAATTCGTATGGCTTTTGTTGGTGAGGAGTCCCTTGCGGGAAGGCACCTCGCCTTAATATAGCATTTAAGTCGTCAATGGGTCTCACAACTGTCATAATTCAGCCGGGACCGACAGTTTAACGTGCCAATCCGATAACACGGGAATGAACTGGTTAAATTTTGGCAATGATATGGTTTGAACCCGGGATCTCTATGCTGCTAATTAACAGGAATACAGTAATAAAGCAATAATGTTCCAACTTGATAATTTCATGATTACTATTATCATTTTCAATTATCACCATAAGCACGCTTCCAGTCTTGCGCACACCAATGCGGGATGAATGCGGGACGCTTGACGACAAAATCAGAGCAAGGGCTTTAAAATGTATACCGCAAACGTTGTCATCCCGCGTCCGGAATCCTTCCAGCACTCTTGTGTTCACAAAACTTGTACAGTGTAAAAACGATACATTTCACCTGAAATTATGACACTAGACACCAAGTTCCTTCAACCGAGTGATAGTCCATTGGCAAAGGTTACTCGGAGAAAACTGGCCTTGTAAACGGGCGAATTCGGTTGAGATGAAGTCGTGCAAGTAACTGAAGGGACCGATCCATTGTCATGAAAAGACAAGAGAACTTATTTTTCTCGAAAAAATCAACGATGCGTAAGAAAGCAAGCCGGGGATATGGGATTTGTCGGGCGAAAAGAAGAACACGACAGAAAGAAAAAGAAAGGACAGGGAAAAGAAAGAGGCTTGTGCAATTTTTCAAAAGCTCATTACGAGTGAATGTCTTGTCTTTGGGCTGCAAACTGGGCCGAAGAAATGAACTTGCTAGCAACAACGCTCGCTACACTCGCCTTCGTCACTCCCTCTCTCTCTCTCACTCACTCTCTATCACTCTCTCTCTCTCAGGCTATCCTATCATCCAGCATGCTCAATATCTCTCCTCTTTCTCTCTCACTGCTCCCTCCAATCTACTATTCTTTCTCGCTTCTTTTCTCTCCCACCACCACAGCCTTCTTGAACACGTTTCTTTCTCTCGCCGTAGACAACTAACCGTTTACTCCGAGCGAGGAGACGCCCATTAAAAGCCCCCGCCTATTAGTACCTCATCATTCCTGGATATCGAATTCTCAACGCAGAACTCGCGTCATTAACACTCATCCGATATAGTACCTCTGATTCTTTCCCAACTTTCTTCAATTTTCGCCCCATCTTTTTCCCGCCACTCGCTGGAGAGTGCAGCTATTCATTACTGGGCCATTCAGTCGAGCCGCAAACGGCACCAATTAGAATTGTTTAATCAGCCCCGAAACTCGATAAGAGCGCAGCCAAACATTCGCTCCACGTCGAGAAGATGAGAGCTGCACCACTTGAACTCGATCTGCACAAAAAACAGGGCGCAACATAATGATCATCAACGTCACACTACGGCTCGATCTTTGATTGCGAATCATCAATCCAGCTTGACACTTCATGTTGTATTGATCAGGCCGAATCAACAGGCCTCAATCAATGGAATCAATCTGGCACAAGACTGCTTGGCAAATTCACGTTTTATTGATTAGGCCTGAATCAACGTAATCAATCCAGCATCACAAAACTGGTTGACTACTTCACGTTGTATTGATAACAACAGGAAATACTAGCAGACTGACTCTTTCATTACTTGCACTACGATTATTAACATTGCATTCCCCTAATTAGAAAATTGAAGCTTGGATAACCAGTACTCAAATTCTTGATTACTCCTGATTTTTCACAGGTTTTGCTTGAATAAATCAAGCTATACAGTCTAGCCGGTTATTTTGTGGATCAAAATATGAATAATTATAAATATAAATCTGATATGAGAAATGATTTAGTTGTTTCGGTCCGCTTTATAAAGTAAATATAGAAATATAATAATATGAAGTAATTAACTTCTTCAAAAGTAATTAGCCTATATCCTTTGGAACCGAAACAGGTGTGTTTGATTGATTGATTGATTGATTGAGTACTTTATTTATGTAGATTACAATATATACTGGCTTATACACTTATATACAATAGCTTACAATACAGCAAAGTTATAGATGAATTTACATAATATAGACTAAGAAAATAACTATTGAACTGTATATGATATGAAAAAGCAATTTGTAATATAATAACTATAGATAATAATCATATTGTTATGCATCTACATAAATTGGCGGAGCTTTGGACATATCAATGTCCATTCTTTGGGAAGAATATTAAAAATATCCTCCCCACTAACTCTCTACCAAAACGTTAATTTCGTTATTTAAACTAAGGATTTATTTATTAATGGAAATATTGTAAAAGTTTTAATCAATATGAATATTGAAGAGAAAAAAACAGAAAATTGATAAAGTAAAATAATTATATAGGTAGATAAGATCAAATAATTGATTAATAAAATGAAGTAGGCTGAAAGTAGATCAGGGTTATCAAATTTCAGTAATATACAGCAGTATGCAGTGGATAATTGAAATAACATGAGTTTATATAATATATATATATATATACAATTCGTTCTATAACATGGTTTAAAGGTTTATATTGGTGGAATGGGTGAGGGATGGTTGTCATGTGATCGTTCTAGGGCCGGACAGTTTCAGTCATTTGTTCCAAAATATGTTTTTTTAAAGTCAGGTTGAAGCTCGCTCGGCTCTCGATAGACCTGATAGAAACAGGAAGTGTATTCCATGCACGACAGGCACTGACTAAGAAGGATTTTGTGAAAATAGTAGTTCGATGATTGGGTATCCTTAAAGTACTTTCTCCGGTTCTAGTATGTGAAGCATCTATCCTCCTACCTTCAGAGACAAATTTGAAATCATCTTTAAAATAGTTCGGATTACCGTATTTCAAGATATCTCTAACAAGCTTGACTATTCGAAAAAGCCTCTGATCGGGAAGCTTCAATGTTGAACTAGCAATGTGGGCTGGGGTGATATGATCATGGCGTTGGAGAGAGTAGACGAAACGTAGACAATAATTTTGGCAACGCTGTAGTTTATCATTCAGAGTGACTTGCATATCATTAAGAACAGAATTACAATACATTAAATGTGGGAAGATGAGAGATTGAACCAATAATAATTAATGTTTCTAGGGAGGATATCGTGCATTTTCTTCAATGCATGCATGGCTGAGAATACCTTTTTACAAGTTTTGTTCACTTGTTCTGACCAGTCAAGAGTATTATTCATAATAATGCCTAAATTTTTAACTGAGCTACAGTAAGGAATGTCATTACCGTCTACACTAATTTTGTGAATCGATTCAAGGTCAATATTGTTTATAAGACGAGAATATCCAATTATAATGGGTTGTGTTTTGATGGGATTAAGCTTAAGGCCATTTTTCTTTGTCCATTCCACTATCGAATTGATATCCTGATTCATTATTCCAACTGTTTCATTAATTTTTGTTATGGGACAGCTTAAATAGATTTGAAGGTCGTCTGCATAAGTATGGAAACTGGAGAATTTGATAATGGAAGAAAGGTCATTAGCATACAAAGTGAAGAGGAGAGGGCCTAAAATTGAACCTTGTGGTACTCCATGCATAACGTTTTTCCAAGTTGACTTTTTGTCACCGACAGATACACATTGTTTCCTACCTAATAGATAGGATTTAAACCAAACTAACGAGTTGTGACTGAAACCAAGAATAGCCAACTTATTCAGAAGGACTGTATGATCAACAGTATCGAATGCTTTAGAAAAATCAAATAGGGTGAGGATGGTGCATTTTCTTTGGTCCATAGCTAACCTTATATCATCAGTGACACGAAGCAGAGCTGTCTCAGTTGAATGGAATTTTCTAAAGCCTGATTGAAAGTTATGAAGCTTACTATTGTTGTCTAGAAATTTTACAACTTGAGCATGAATGAGTCTTTCTAGCACTTTGGACAATGCAGGTAAAATACTGATTGGTCTAAAATCCTCAACTTTATTGGGTGATGGAACTTTATTTAGAGGGCGAACCAGAGCAAACTTCCAGTTTTCAGGGAAAATGCCTTCTTCAAGTGACTTGTTGAAAATGTATGTAATGGTTGGTAAAACAGCAAATAACATCTTCTTGATAAATTTAATAGGAATTTTGTCTACACCCGTAGCATTACTATGAATACGTTGAATTGCTCTGAAAGTGTCTTCTTCTGAGATTGGATGGAAATGAAATTGATCAGTGATTGGTAAATCTAAGTTTGTAACCTGCTCTTCAAGATCATCTATATGATTAGCAATGACAACTTCGTCGCGTTGGTTAGAGTGTGAAACGAAATGGTCATTTATATTATTCAATGGTAAGTCAATTTGTGGATTCGATTTCTGTTTGCCAAGCCCGAATTCTTTTATTCCCTGCCAAAGTGATTTAGAGTCTTGTCTATTGTTTGTCATAAACGAATTCAAGTACCTAATCTTTGAGTTCCGTAATTCCTGTTTAACCCTATTTCTAAGGCTCCTATACTCTATCAAACTGTCCAAGTCAAATGTCTTTTTAAATTTTCTATGTGCTTTGTCTCTACGTCCCATCATCTTAAGTATGTCTTCAGTCATCCACGGTACTCGTCGTTTTCTATTAATCCTCCTTGTCACATAAGGTGCATGTTTGTCATACAAAGTCAAAGTCCAATTCTCGAAAGTCTTGACCATGTCATCAACTGAGGGTAATGCTTCAATTTGATGCCATGGAGTCTGAGCCACATCAGTCAGGAAGGCGGCTTCATCAAAGTTTTTGAAGTCTCTATAAGTGATAATTTTCTGTTCTGGCTTGGGTATCTTATGGGAAAGTACACAGTAGATCAAATCATGTCTAGAAATAGCTGGGACTGAGATTTGGCCTGCTTGAACAACCTCATTGGGATCACTAACAATGAGAAGGTCAATGAGTGTGTCTGATTCATTAGTATGATGAGTTGGATCGAGGGGTAAAATAGTCATGTTTAGGCATTGGAAAATTGTAGTCAGTTGAAAGTAGTCAAAGTTACGATTCGTCATGTTCAAGTCGGTGTTCATATCCCCCATAACTAGTATACGGTTATAACAAGGCATAAGAGAAAGCAAGGCATTTTCGAAATCTGTGAAATGACCTATTTTTGGTGGGCGATAACAGATACCAACGAGTAATTTATCATTACTAGATAAGGATAATTCAAGTAGCATAAACTCTGGTCTGGAACAATACTCTTGTTTAGATGTGATTAAAACTTTTGTTTTGATACCATCTTTCACATAAATTGCTACACCCCCACAAGCTTTATTTAATCTATCATTCCGGAAAAGATTATATCCAGGCAATGCAACAAAATTTGATGAAATACTAGGCTTCAAAAATGATTCGGAAATTCCGATTATATTGAAGTCCTGAAAACGGAAGATTGCTCTGAGTTCATCAATGTGGCAACTGAGGGATTGTACGTTAAGGTGAGCAGCCTTGAAAAGTTTTTTGAAAGAGTGGAGCTTATTTGCTAGAAACATACCTGCGTCATTATTACTATTATTGAAATAATCATACCTACTTGAGGGCGAGCGAGCTGACGTGTCAGTGAGAGGCATCATGGAAGCAGCAGACCAATCGTGAACCGACCTCAGAACGACACATGACGGGGGAAATGGGGATGAAACTGATAAAACTTAACCTAAATGAAAAAGTCTCTTGATTCGAGTGCATTCAGTATGCCTTGACAGTTCGGCTCCCTTCACTATTTAAAGCACTAGTTCAAAAATTCACTAAACACAATAAGATGTAGATGTGTGGAGTTTCGGTGATGAATAATCCTAATGGTGAATAAGATGAAGATTGAGGAAGAACTGGTAGTGGGAGATCTGGTCCAAGTGGAGATAGAGCGAGTAGGTATCCAGTAGTGGAAGAATCGGGTCCAAGTGGAGGTAGAGCGAGAAGGAATCCAGTAGTGGAAGATCGAGTCCAAGTGGAGACAGAGAGAGATGGAATCCAGTGGTGGAAAATCGAGTCCAAGTGGAGATAGAGAGAGATGAATCCAGTAGTGAAGATCGTGTTCATGGTGGAGATAGAGCGAAATGGGATCCAGTAACAACTGAAAAAGAGAAGAAGAAGCCAGCAGAAAAACGAAAAATCTTTGAAGAAAGTTATCAATAGAGGAAAGATACATAATACAACTGATAATGAATAATATTCGCATAAAATTGAAGAGGAATAGTATGATTTAATGTGGGAAAGAATCGAATATTATATGGATAAATATATGGATATTATAATATAATATATGGATATAGTAGAAGGTAATCAGATAGAAAGAGAAAAGGTAGAAAGATAAATAGATATAGAAAGAGAAATAAACATTTGAACATGCTGGATAGCTAGTGGAAAAATCACAGGGAAAATAATGATAATAATAGGGAAGAAAAGAAGAGAAAGAAGGAATGTGCACAAATTGCGAAGAACTTATGAAACTGAACTATAGAATAAGAAATAGAACATCGCATTGTGATCTTGAATTAATCAAGGAGAGAAGAAAAAGAAGAAGAGAAGAAGAAGAAAAAGAAGAAAAGAAAAAGAAAGAGAAGAAGAAGAAGAAGAAGAAGAAGAAGAAGAAGAAGAAGAAGAAGAAGACGAAGAAGAAGGAGAAGAAGAATAGAAAAGAATAATAATCATCATCGCAAACAACAATATTCAAGTAATCATTATAATATAAGATCAAGAAGAGAAACGAGAAAGAAAAAATAAGAAGTAGAGGAGACGATGGAGAAAGTGCTAGATTATTTTAGATGAGTTTTAAATAGTATTGAACGGTGAAGTGTGAAAAATATTATATAGTATTAGAAGTATAATTAACTATTGGGAGTTGCAATAACGATAAAAGTAGTAAATTGAGAACTGTAATAGTTTAGTGATTAATATCAAGATAAATTATTAATCAGTATTAACAAATGTGGATCTCCTTAGTTTGAAATAATTGCCTCATATATAATCATAAATAGCAGTGGAAAGATTCATTTATAGAACAGAAAGCCAGCTCATGAAAAATGCCAAGGTATATCTACTGTGAAATGTATTAATACGAATTTCCTATTATTGTAGTGAAGGGCACCTTAGTCATCGAATCCTGAAATGATTTAATTTACCTTTATTTTTTGAAGGTCGGTCATCCTCTCGACTGTGTGGACCCTCTTGGATCCTCCCTCGCCGATAGAGATCTTGATCCTCCCGTCCGATGACCAGACATTCCTATGCCCATGACGGTCGGCCGCAGCGTTGAGGATCTTGAGACGCTCCGCAGTCAGATCCTCGCGAATGGTGACGCCGGAACCCTTCAGCTTCCTCTTAGCGTCGAAGATCATCTTCCTGGTCCGGTAGCTGCAGAGTCGTACTATGATGGGTCGGTCCTTGGGTTTAGCTTGCCCTTGTTGAGGTGGTTGACGCCTTCCAACGCGATGCGAGCGGTTGACATCCGCCAGAGTCACGGGCACGTTCAGCTTCTTGTTGAAGACATCAAGCGCCAGCAGGTCCGTGTCTTCTTTGTCACTCTCCGGGATCCCAAAAATACGTATTGAATGTCGGCGCCCGTATTGCTCGAGGTCGTCGACCTTCAGGTGACAAGACACCTCTAGCTCACGAATTCTATCGTGCAGCTGTTTGTTCTCCTCCTTCAATGCCTGAAGTTCCTCAAAAATAGACTTCACTGCCATAGATACGGCATGATGCACAGTTTCTTCGATTTGCTGTCGAATAATTCGGAGGGTCTCTTCAGACAGTGATCCAGAAATAGCTGGCCCTGGCTTCGGAGCATTGACCTCATTCCTCGGCGTGCCTCTGTTCGGTCGACCCATCGTGTACCGTTAGGTGGATTTACACTTTTACAGGCGAGAAGGTAGACTGAAGAATTAGGAATGTTTTTTCAAGATAAATAAAAAGAGTGTGAGTTAATCAAAAATATAATTTCACTATTGAATTAAGCTCGAGAAACTGAATAACTAGATGTATAATTTGAAGTGAATTGAACTGTATAACCCTACGAAATATCTGTTAGAAGACGGAGCCGAACTGACACACGTTTACTCACTCGACATAACCAAGAGAGACATAACCAAGAGTGTGTTCGCCTAATCCTGGAAAGAAGAAGAAGAAGAAAATACACAGAAGCTTTAATGTATCTTTCCATAAGCAACAGTGATGCTCTTTTGTATCTTCTCAAAAGCAACGTGTTGAATCCGAAAAGATACACAAGGAGCTTAACGTAGCATCCATGAGCATCTGTGCTTCTAGACCTAGAAGAAGTACGAGACGAATGAAAGAGAAGAAGAAGAAGAAGAAAGAAGAAGAAGAAGAAGAAGAAGAGAAGAAGAAGAAGAAGAATATTTAGTTGTGTAGTGACATTTCCGTTTGGTATTTCTTCATCGAAACTGTCGATCCTTTATAAATGACTAGCAAGAACCCGTGCTTCGCAAGGATCTATTTTAAAACTTGACAAAATGAAAACTTGACGTAATGAAATTTTGAAGAATTGAGAATAGGTCTATAACCATCCTTGGTTAATTAAGAATCTATAAGCAAAATTTCAAGTTAATTAGTCCAGTAGTTCAGACGTGATGATGCGTCAAACATAATTTTCCTATCCCGTACTAAGCCAGCTCTTTACTTAATATAATTATTATAGATATAGTTAACGACTGCAAGAGATAGGACTGTGGAACAGAATAGTGGTGAAACTATGATAGCACCAGAAGTGTCTCAAACAGAATAGTAGGTACTACATGAACTTTTTGAAAGTGATTTGAAAAAATGTTAAAACAACAGAACTGAATCCTTATCATTCTACCTTCATTTAGAGAGGCTTTTGTTTGAGCCGAATGGAAATCTATTTATAAAAAATGAATGTCTGATTGTGTGTTTGTTTGTATGTTTGTTTGTTCCCTGTAGACTTGAAAACTACTTGACATAACGGCATGAAACTTTGGGAATATGTTCTGTGAATATTGGGGATGGTTTCTGAACAGAAATTTTAATAGGGGAGCTAATAATAATTATTTATTAATACATTTTACAGACATATGTTTTCGAAATTTCGGCCGAGCGGCTACTGAAGAACGAAAAGATGATCATGATTCAAGATCATATTGTGATAATATGATTTAGCATCTAAAGTTACCAGCTGTAATAAACATATCACCCTGTGATAAATTATTGTGTACTGGTATTAAAACGGTAGTTTGGAGTTGAAGTGTATAGTCGATTGGTACCAGCTGTTGATAATGGTTCCTTAGAAGACCTATACAAATAATTATCACTCCCCTATCATTGAGAAACTGGAAAATGTTGAAAAAATTATTCACCTAATGAAAGAGAGTATATATATATATATATTGTATAGTATATAGGCCTATGTATAGTATTCATATTGCATTCATTAATTACTGAAGAATGAAAGAATAATTTACAATTTTTTGAATTTAGCTTAGCTTATATTCATCCTAAAATGGAAAGAATATGGAATTCTGTGTGATTCATCGTACATCACATATATCCTGGACCATAATTATATCGACAATCTACAGCTATGAAAACATTGAATATTTTTTTTGAAACACTGATATAACCTTTTTTTTTAATTGAAAACTTTACTGATAGATATTACTACCAATTGATTGAGAAGAATAATATGTTTTCGGAATAATGAATGCTGCATGACTAAGCACATAGGAAGTCCGTATTGAGATGTAAATGAACATGTTGATTGTTAGATAAATGTCATGATTCACCAATAAAGTCAAGTGTATCATGAAATACATTGGCGGTGCGAAGTTCGCTGGGTAAGCTAGTTGTGAATTAAGCTTTATTATTAATAGACAACGCTGAAAAAGACAGGCTCAATCACCAGGAATACTATAAATCTGTCAGTTTGTCGGGGCTTAGCCTTTCAGTATTGGTAGAGAAGAGAAAGAAGAAGAAGAAGAAGAGAAAGAAGAAGAAGAGGAAGAAGAAGAAGAAGAGAAAGAAGAAGAAGAAGAGAAAGAAGGAGGAGAGGAGTAAGAAGAAGAAGAGAGAAGAAGGAGAAGATTAAAAAGAAGAAAAAAAGAAGAAGAAGAAGATAGATTATTATGTTGCTTTGGCCTGTCATCTGTATAAATGTCCTGTAACAACTAAAGGTGCGTCCACACATGCCGAACCGAACCTCGAACCGCGCAGCAAACCGTGCATTCCTCCGAACATCTTGCCTTTCAACGAACATGAGCATATGTTTCATAATGTTAAAAATCAGCTGTTAATCATTCGCCGTACCGTACTCCGAACCATTCGCCGTGCCGCTTGCCTCTGTTCTAACTGTTCGCCTCACCGCACTCCGAACGCTGAACTTTTCAGCCAATCAGAGCCCTCGATCAATTCGCCGTACAGCTCGCTCCACAATATTTTGGCTATCCATCACAATAAGTGGAAAACATGCGAACATGAATACAGAAGTATGGACAATTTTTTATTTGATTAAATTCATGTTTTGAAGATTCATTGTTACGAATGAAAAATTTATAGGAGCTTAAATATTTTCTAATTCAAATGAAATAACTTCTGAAAAAAATAATGATGAATAAATACCAATATTGAATTATTGTTGACCAAAAACTCAGTACATCGACAATTCATTCAACTAATTCTGTATTGATGAAATTATAATAATTCTCTATTGATAATCAATTTCATCAACTAATCATCAACTAACTGGAAAAAGTACTTCAATTCCATGAATTTATTAATAGATTATATAAATCTAAAGTGTAGGTCATATCTAATTTCACAAAGAGTTCGACTCTTGTTCGCAAGATAGATGTTATTCAATGCAGAAATCATTGTTATTTTACTAAAATATAGGATAAAATGAATAGTTCTTTTTCAGGGGGAGTTTTGACAACCAACAAAACTCATTTTTCATTTGAAGAAATAATATCAAAAAGGTGCATAGGACTTTTTTGTTCATTATTAAAATTTTCGACTGACTGTACAGTGAGTCAATCATTCTATCAAGGATTGAATAATTTTGAAATTTTAATTAAATAAAAATGGTAGAGAATAATTATCATGTAGATATCAACACCTTTATTTAAAGACATATTAACTGCATGCGTTTTCATATTGCCGATACAGCATTGATAAAACTGTAGACGTTTATTTAGCAGTCTCAAAAAACTGTTCTAGCTGAAAAATTAATAATACATGCCACGTGTTGGCTATACATTTCATCAGGAAAACGAAGTTTAAAACTATGGTTTTCCTGAACATATGTTTTTGAGATAATTTCTTTGATGCAGCAGTTTCACATTCACCATTATAAATTATACAGAGTTTGTGAAAATAAAAATATTTATTGATTACCAAAACAATACTATTATTATATTATGATAATAATTAATTATTAAAACAATACTTTTATTATATCAATAATAATAATATTATTGAACATATTTATCAATAATTATCAGAACAATATTATTGAGGTTGAGTGGAATAAGTTAGGAAGAATTATAGAACAGATGTTCTTTTTGAATTTCTATCATATTATTTCGTTATTTCCAATGATTACAACATATGTTAGAATATCACATGTCAATAAATAAATTATTATCTCATTTCCATATGGCACTCACCTTACCATGTTCATAACCTTACTTAATAGGATCCTTTTTCATCCTTTGAAACCCTTAGAGGCAAAATATCTAGAAATCCGTTCTTAGTGCGCGTCTAGCATGTTTGAAGAATATTTTTGCAAAGTTTCAAGTCTGTAGGACAATTAGTTTGAGCTGTAGTGTGATTTTACTTCAAAATTTTCGAAAAATGCCCTCTCCTGGACCCCCCTGTGCTCCTGATCGAAATTTTTCTGCATAGATCTATTTTTTTTCGTAGCTGAACAAAAAAGTTCCTCATGACTTTGCTGTGCAATGAGCGGTTAAAAAGTACAAAATTGGGGGGGGCTCCAACTCCCTCAGGGGGGCAAATTTCTGAAAATCCCTTCTTAGTGGATGTTTTCAGGCTACCATAAACAATCGTGCAAAATTTCAAGTTTTTAGGCTCAGTAGTTTGGGCTGTGGTGTGATTTCAGTCTGTAGAGGCTTAGCCTTTTATAAGTATAGAGATTATGTTCATTTTATTGCTTTACAGATCCGATGGGTGATTTTTCAGATTTGTTAAAACCAAGTTATTTCGCTCTGGGGATAATACCCACTTGAGCCTTTGGTTTTTGTGTGATGGGTGATGTGAGAAATGATGTTCAGAGATGAGTCGTCAAAGAGTTTCATATGGGTTCCAAACCACTGAGAAGTGATTTACAATCATTGTCTGGTACAGAAGTGGATTTCAGCAGTTACTGATAGGGAGGCATCAATCGAATTGAATCAAATGTATCGCCTTACAAAGAAATATTAAATTGATCACGGATACGAAATGTGATATTCAAATGTGAATTTATTTATTTTATATATGATACATGCAATATCATTTTCATCTATGAATGATTGGAAAAGGAACAACAGGCTCAAAGCCCAAAACTACTCCTTTCCAAAATTTAGATAGAAATTGTCCAAAAATAGGATATGTTTATTGGTGACTGACTCAATATAATACTAAACTCATCCACGTATAAGAATGATATCCCCTTTAATACTAACGAATGAATAATATATTCATTATTCAATAGTCAAATTTCTATTTCCAAATCAACCCGATTCATCGCATATACAAGGGATTAACAAGGTATGTCAAATGCATCATGACATCAGACTTTATAATAATAGCTATGTTATAATAATAGCATTTGCATCAATGATATTGTGATAGATTCATAGAATAAATACACATTTGGGAGATGATCCACTTAACGATGTAGTGATGAACATGGAAGTTTATGAACGAGCGGAATCTTAACACTATTTTGGTTAAGAATAGAGTGAGAGGTGCACCTGTTGACTCAGGGGAGCAGTAAACTGCGATGTGCTGTAAATAATAGTGAGGCAGTGTTGCCGAGACGCGTGAGTATCAGAGGAGACACGTGCATGGCACATCATGCTCTATATTATATAGGATAGTATCGGCCTTGCAATATTGTGGACAAAGTTGCTGGAGTCGTGGTCCCCATGTGCTCATCTATTACCGCCAAGTTAGTGAAACTTGCACAAGCCACGCCCCGCAGCCACCTTTCAGCGCAATAATTTGTTTTGTTCTTAGCCGAGACAGGAAGGGATTTGCGCCTTGAAGACATCCTTCCTATCTTATCATGTCTGTGGGCTACCGCTGCTGCAAATGCCTATCCGTTTCCAACTCCAAAACTACACACCAAGTTGCAATCTCTCTCGCAGAGTGTGGAGTTGAATAAATGGAACCGTTCTGTGACACTGTGAGCGAATGGAATGCTTGCTCAGATTCCTCTGGTCAGGGAAGGAGATCTTCTTCTCTCTTTTTACATTGTTACACTGTAACTATTTCCTTCCTCCTTCATTTATTCAACTATCTTCCATCAACACTGTGATCAACGTTCTAACTTATTTTTTTACCATGGTAAGCAACTTATTCTAATAATTCCAATTTGATCAGAGAATATATTATGATGTGACTATGAGTAATAATAAATCTATCGAATAAGCATTTTCAGGAGTGTTGTGATAGAATTGCTGTTTGAACAACCATCAATTACTGGAAAGAGGTATGAAATTTTGATTTTGATTCTTGAACTGTAATTGTGATGGACTCATGGAATGAATATTTATGCATTTGAGAGATGATAGACTTAAGCCCCGCATACACACATCGATTTTTGTTAGTACTATATTTTGCCGTCTTTGAATTCTAATTCTATCAGACTAAATGATATGATTGAATGAATGATTTTGACGTCCTATGAATTTTTTTCATATTTTGCCGTCCTTATGAATTCTATCAGATTAAACCGAACTTGACTAACATCTTCTGTTTGAAATCATCTGTTCAATTTAATAAAATTTATAAGGTCGACAAAATATCGTACAAACAATAATCCATGTGTGTGTGGGGGGCTTTACGATAACAATGTAGTGGTGAACTTGAAAGTATGTGAACGAGCGGAAACTTATTCAAATAAGCTATATCCTGAGAACCTGCAATATTCATCACATCAACTTATAGGCAGTATTCCGGGAACCCATGTAGACGTCTCAGCTCTCAGTCCCCACAAGTGGAGACGCATTTTCTTCACTCCCGCTCAGACGAAACGTACTCCGCATTTTTTTTTCAATTCGTTATTTCACATGCACAACGAATCATTCAAAAATCATGAATTGTGCGTCAATAAATTTTTTTAAAGTAAATCTGACAGAAAAAAAACACTTCGGAGTTTCAAGGGGGGGGTGGTTCCATCTTTCTCCTGTAAAACCATATTTAAAGGACTCAGTCTATTTACAGTTCCAGTGATATACTTCCTGGAAGTTGTTTCGTGTTCAAAAACAAAATTATTTTTGATGCTAACCGAATTTGTCACACTCACAAAACACGAGTAGAAAATTCAGGATTATTCCAGTTCCCTATTCATAGACTGACTCTCCTCGAAAAGGGACCGTATTATTCAGGACTCAAGTGTTTTAATTGTATTCCAGAAGATATCAGGCTGTGTAGCAACTACAAATTATTTGTAACAAAGATAACTAGGACACTTGTAGAGGCTTGTACTTATACCATTGAGGAGTTTTTTAGAGGAGTTTCATATAAATATATGACTCCGTTCTTAAAATGACATGTTGTATGCCACTTTGAGCACTGCTCAGAATTTGTGGCTTTACACAACAAAAATAATAATAGTAACAGACAGACATGTATTTATTTATCCATTCTATAAATTGAGGTTTTTCTATTCATAATCAGTTTTTCTAGTATCATAATGTATATATTATAATGTCTCAGTCGTTTGAATATAACGATTCCAATATACATCGTTGAATGTAGTAGATAGGACTGTTCTATGCTATAACAAATAAGCAGCTTCGGGAACTGTTAGGTTCAATGCTGGTATCTACATCATACAAGCAAAAGGTACAGGGAGATGAAGTTGATAGCTGTTTCCTGACAATTCAGTGTCTGGAATTACGTCAGAGATCATGTGCGAATCAAATTGATCCAAGGACTGGAAGCCATTACGTAGTTAATGAGTACCCAAAATCAATCAAAGAGATCTGATTCCTACCTGATTTGTGAAAGCTGGTATCATGGGATAAACAATCTGAATAATTATTGTATGCTGATATCCTGCTCTAGCTGCTATTTTCCAGGAACAGAACAGTTCAGCTCAAGATTTGCGGTAGGTGATTCAACTCATGGAAAAGCCGTATAAGCTTACATACTTTCAATTTGCCAACACGGGATGTCCATCAGCCCACTTGAGACGGATCTTGTTCGGCCTGCCAATCAAACAACATCGAGTGACAAGACCGAAGTGATCAGTCCTCTTCGGTCCAATTAGCAGCTTCTTGAGCCTCTCTTCTAGATGATAAATTAGTTGACTCGCTTCTTAGAATCTATCATTAATGAGCCATCCGAAAACATTTGAGAAGATTCTTATATATCTCTGTAAATCCTATCTCCTTATGTCTCCTCCTTATTCAATCAATAGGTTCTGAGAAATGTAGAAGAATCTTCTCAAATGACTATAGACAACTTATTTATCATCTCTTCTACAATCAATAGATTGTGATACTGTCATGCGTAGAACGGTCCTCTCGAATGACTGTAGACAGCTTATTAGTATCAGCATTTTTCAATGTCACGAGAACAAATATCTTGAACGAAGGTAAAGAGAAGCTTACTCGAGCAAGTGCTCCATATTGTGAGAGCAAGCGAGAGTTATATTCAAATAACTGTAGATAACATGTTTTGTATTTTGATTATATTGATTTTTATTTTGACTTTCAATGTTTTTTTTAATTGAAAGAAAACATGAATTGAAATTAAAATTTCTAAGTTTCAGCATTTTTCAGTAAAACGGAAACAAATAAATTTTTTTATTGCTGATGATGCTCTCGCTTGTGCGTGGGGGAGAGAATGAGGGCGTGGATGATTGATTAGGTGATTGAACGTCTATGCTATGGGAATCGAACCCACGACCTGGCAGTGCTAGCGGACTAAAAAGTGCGAGTATCGAGCATTTACAAAACAAAGCTACAAAAACTATCAAATTCAAATTCTTTATTCAAAAAAATAAATAAATAATCGAATACATCCCAAAAGCAAATACAATATTGTTCCCTAATTTCCAATATGTTTTCCCTATAGGCTTCTCTATGTGGGGACACTTAATATATATATGATAAATATTAATATATAAATTTGAATTTTATAATATAATGAAGAACAATATTAAGAAGAATAATATTAAATATGATTATATTGAAATAAACCAATATGTCAATCTATAAACGTATAAAACATTATAACCAAACGTGGTGCAACGCTATAACTAAAGTATTTAAGTTGTTTTTTGAAATAGGTTTCCATAAGTATTTAGTTTTTGGAATATTCCAACAAGCCTTCACAAAACTAACTAAGAACAAAGCCATCAAAACGTTATACAACAAAGACCAATATTCCTACTTGGTTACATAATTTACGTAACAAGTAAACTATGCTACTGTAATAATTGGAAAGGTTGTCATCTATCAACAATATGGACGCAACAAAGACCAAAATCCTTACTTGGTTATGTATTTACATAACAAGTAAACTATACTACCATAATGATTGGAAATGTAATCATCTATTAGCAAGCCAATTACAGCTCAGTGACACATTCAAAAGCTGGAGCTGATATAACAATTCAACGGAATAATTGAGTCGCTATGGAAAGGCTGTATGGGAGGAGAGAGCACCCACGATACTATATAGTGAGGTCCACGTTATGATGGCTGTGGAGGAAGATAGAATAACAGTGTTGTCGATTCTCTGCCTTGACAATGAGGATAGAGTATAACCGATACCGATGTGATGTGTTATTAACTGTTTATGATGTTTAAAATAATAAATTATATTTTATTCGTCAAGAGAATATATTTTTTGATGATTAAATTATCGATTTTTGTAATTGAGATTCAATATTTTGTTAATTAATTATACTTCTACATTGTTGAAGAGTGATCTGGCAACGTCGCAGAGCTAGAAAGGGATAGCGCTATCTGCTTTGTCGAATGGTAGACAAGGATAGCAACACTAATGTTATTCAAATACTGCCATCATAACCTCGCTATAGATTGGCAGACTGCTATAGATTGGCAGACTGCAAATGCAATAGCTGGCTTCCGAAGTACAGTAGTTTCACGTTTTACCTGCATAAATGAAACACTATGCAATCATGTTGGAACGTTTTACATAGATGCCAGAAAGGTGCATACACAAAGGCATTCACAATCCACTAATTGAATTACAACGTCATGTAACATATGGATTATCATCAACGATTCTCTAATTCCGTGTAAATGACTCCCTCAATAGAATTACGCTAACTAGATGGTACAGTGGTTGGAAGTTTCCAGGGTTAGTTCATGTCACCAGGATATCTATTGACAGTTGTCAGCATCCTGTCAAGGGATGTCATGCGGCGCAATTATTAGATATGCCTAATCACTTAGTGTGCGCAGTGACAACCCTCAATCAAGTAATCTCCGACCAATACACTTAGCTGTTGATAAATTAATATCGATACAAGCTGTGATTATCGAGAAATTCCTATCGATTATTCAGAGCTCATTGGTCCATTAGGCGGAAATGGTTTTCATCTAATTGAATGAACTGCTTACATATATTGAAGTCATGATTAGGGTCATTCTTATTCTGAAATATATTTTTTCAAGTTTGGTTTGATGGTCAGAGCTGGATTTTTTCAATCTACGGATAAGACTTACTACCATAGACTCTTCATACTAAACCTAATTTATATTTTTTCCAAATTATTAGTCCCTTTTTTCCTCTATTCCAATAGGACTAGTTGAAAATTTAATCACATAGAACTACATATTCTCATTCATCTTCTTAGAAACACTACAGATATCGAGTCTCAGAGAGTACTAGTGATTGAAAAAAAGGGTAGGCCTACTAGTGATTGTATGTAGTAAGCCCTTGATGCCTTTGTATAGGTCAATTGTGAGGGGAGCCTGTTAGGTTATACCTACATATATCATATATCCCTATAAGTCTATTTATGATTATCGAAGATGATTTATTTTTTATCATTATTTATTGATCAATGATTATTAATATTCCTCATACTAATTCATTTCTATTCTATTTACTCTAAGGCATTACTTTAATTAAGGCATTAATCATTATTTATTTATCAATGATTATCAGTATTCCTCATGTTTAATTTCTATTTTATTCACTTTAAGGCATTCCTAGCGTGTATTCTTTATAGCTTTATGAATTTCAAATCCTTATTCATTTCCATTTGTTTTTAAGTTTTTCATTATTATTGTATCTTGTGAAGGAAGCAAAATGGGTTTCCACCTGTTATCTCCATTAATGAAGATTATCATTATTATTTGTGAATGTGATTCATCATTTGATATTCAGTTGTTCCTAATTCATCATTTGAAAATCACATAATAATAGAATTTCCATTGAAGTAGAGAATTCTCAGCCAAAAAAGATACTGTGAATGGATTCGAACTCCCAACCTCATCATCCTTGACAATATTTCATTCACCAATCCAGTACGCTCTTAACTGAGCTACTGAGCCACTCTCTGATGATTGACTGCTTGCAGGGGGTTTATCTTATGTAAGCATTGAAATGACTACCACAGCCAGTGTTATCAAAAAGAAATGGTCACTTCTCAAGGTATCTGTAGTAAAAATAGTTTTTTTTAACAAAAGAAAGTTTTTTTAAATTTTGTTTTTCTAACTACCTAAAGTATACCTAAACCCATAACAGCTCATTTAAGATCTAATACGGATTTGAACTGTGTCTGTAGTCATTTTTAGAGTTTCACAATAATGATTCAATCGATTTTTTCATGATATCAGTTTTCCCAGCTATACTTTAGTAAGAATGGTTCAATCTAGCTATTATTAGAATACTGTACTACAAAAACGAATGGTTGTGAAAAAAGCACTCATGTTTGGACCACTAGTCAGAGTGCAATGTGATGCTGGAACATAACGGTGGTCACTCATGCTTTTCCTCAGAATTGATATGGAAAGGTCAGCAATAAAGCTCAGCATCAGCCGGAATGGAACTGTGCGATAAACTATCATCCTATTCGTTATTACTATTCTGGAACACCCTCTCTGTCCTGTGTCCTCTCTGTCGCCGGCAGACCCACGACTTTCTGCATGGTTGAGTCAACAGTTATAAAAAGTACACGAGCACAATGCTTTGAAGAACACAATGCAATTTCATTCAGGGATGCTATCATCGTAAAACTCACAGGCCGTTCACGACTATGTGTGTCATTATTTTACAGCCGCACTGTTGATAGTCCCGAAGGGGAAGGGCTCAATACCACCCCTTTTCTCTTTTATTCTCCTTTCATATTTCTGAGGGATGCGCTCACACGAATGGCATCTATTTCAGAATACATAACAGATTATTGGCAGAGAATATCTCCAATACACTTGCTACAACTACAACTATGCTTTCTATAACTTACAAGGTACTCTGAGCGATAACGAGATACGATTGAACCATCGTGTTTATTCATCATGATATGTTTTTGTGAATTCGCCATCAAATAATCTTTTTTCGTTAGGGCTACTTACTCTTCAATAGAAATAAAAAATAAAAATCTGAGTACCCTTTTATAAAAATTGTTTATTTACAACATGTTTTGAACATGATGCCATTATTAAGTGATTAAATAAAATTAATAAAATAAAAAAGGGTACTTGGACTTTTATTTTTTATTTCTATGTTCTTGTACTCTGAGAATGATTTCCTTGTAGCTTTCACTGTGTAAACGGCCTAAACGACTTAATACTGCAATGGAGAGAAGATAGCGTTGAGAGATAATCTAATTGAGATATAAGTGATGAGATAGGACAAGAAAACATCACAATCAGCTGAAACAGTAATAATCAACAGTAGTTAAGGCTGTTCAAAGGCTGAAAATAAACTTTCTACTGGTGATATTTTTCAAACTCAACTAAAAGTTATTTTTAGTAAATTGAATAACTTTCTCAAAAATTGATATTTTGAGAAAATTTTTGTTCTACTAGATCAACAATACCATGAAGAATCTATCCTCTGAATCTCACGGATTTATCTTTTACAGAATTTGAAATATTCTGTCCCAAAGATTTGAACTTTGGGCGCTCATATCTCAAAAAGTAATGATCGGTAAAAAAATGTTCTCCTGAGATAGCTTTTTCATTTTGATAGCTTGATGATATACAAATCGAAAAACTTTGAAAAATATCACCAGCAGAAAGTTAATTTTTAGCCTTTGCACAACCTTAACAGTAATCGGCTAGAACTAACAAAAATAATCATGCTTGAAATTTGGATTATGAACGAGATTTACCATGGGATAATAATTATTATTTTCTTATGCTATCTTCCCTCCATAATACTACTCTCCTGTTATCTCATGATAACTATTGAAGGTTTGGAAGGATAAGAAAAATCCTGTTGAGGAAAAGAGTGACGTGATTCTTTATCCTCCATCCACAAATATAATTCAGTTCTGTATAGTAGTTTTGGAACCTGATCACCGGCTAACGAAGGAATTCATCCACCCGCTATGCAGAGTATCATAGAGTACGATAGTATTCAGAGCCGAGCAATAGATTTGCGACTTGTGGCAAGTGATGAGGTGGCGGCCATTGTTTGGAGCCCGAGTTCCAATCCGAGACTAACAATGAAACTATTCGGCTGCAGAGATGAGGGCCTGATAAAACAGCTTGTTAGCGGCTGTTATGTGAGCTCTTAGCATGTGTGCAAATAGTGGTGGTAGACAGCAACCTGGTGTGTTGTGAGTTGAGAGCTTGTACTGCAACCCAACTCCCCTTCCGTCTTCATTACACCCGCCTGTTATAATTAATCACCTGATCACCGTCACCTTATGCATTCCCCAGAACACACACATTGTGATGTCAAAGTCCCCAAAACACACACATTGTGATGTCAAAGTGAATAATTGTTGGCCAGCGCCCGTCTTCCGACCCGCAGTTTATTAAATGGGGGCGACGTTGTCCACAGAGCGCAATAACTTTCGTGGTATTCCAAGTAGTACATCTGGTTAGAATAGTGATGGAAATCCTGGTGCGTTGTGTTGGGATTAACGTGATAACAGTATTGCTCGCATTCCTGCTGTATAAAGTGTTTGAAATTGATATTGTATCATCTACATCAGGTACATTATTGGTTATTTTCCATTGATATAGAGTGAGTTTTGTGGAGAAAATATTTGCTTGGAGCCTACACTCTACAGTATAAAGTATTGATTTGGCTATATAAATGCCCTGTTGCACTAAAACCAGTTGAATTTTAACTTTGATTGAGTTTTTTTCAAAAGATGGCTTCTCTGATTGGTTCTCGTGGAATTAATCACGATTGAAATTTAACCAGCTTTTGTGCAATTGACACAAAGTGATTCAAATTTTTCCCTTTTTTTGTGTAGTTGAGAAGTTCATATTGTGGTAATTATTCATATTGAATGAAAAAGACTAAGAAATTGTCAAAAAACCACAGATTTATTGATACTTAGAAAGACCAGTTTCGGTTATTACACCATTGTCAATCTCTGATAAACTAAATTAAAATGATTTACTGATATACTGATTTGAATTATTGATATTCTATTATCTCCATCAGGTGTGATATTGATCAATATTTCCATGCAAGCCCATATGACTGGATTCATTCAAATCGACAACTCTGCATAGAGTGTGTTGTCAAGTTGAATACATCCTGCTGCATATGGGCTTGCATTGAAAGATTGACATTTCACACAATTTGGCAACACGTATTATCAAGTATCAACTTATTTTATACAAACTATAATCAAATTTGTAAGTTTGTATTTCTTCAAATTTGTATCCTCTAATGACTGATTTAAAGCATGCCCAGTGAGTCTGAACGCACTAGATCTTGTTGGAGGTGGTTGTTATACCTAGGAAGAGAAATGGGAAGAAGACACAGAGAACCTTTTTCCGGCTCATTTCGTCTTTACACTGACACGATACTTCCTTTGTGAGGGATCGTAAAGGAATAGGAAGAGGGGAAATAGAGGCATCAAAGTGAAACTGTGAAGATGAGAGGAAGTTTTTTGTTGATAGGATTGTGTTTACTCTTTCCATCGCACCCTTTATACGCTCCTCTTCTCTCAAATTCTTGCACTGTTTGAGACTCGTCCCGCCCTTTACTGGTGGGTCCGAAAAACGCACAAAAAACATTGATCGTTGGCAATGGAAAATTCTTGTATTTCGGCTACTTGGACCCGGCGCTCTATAAAGTAGGTACCACTCTGCAGAGCTTGTCGTTTGGTCTTTGGTAAACCAAGCCCCGCTCAAGAGTTTGGGATTTCTGGGAAAAAAATCATTTGAAAATGAAGACTATTGTAGTCTACCTTAGTGCTGAGTATCCTCAAACAACAAACTCCACTTCAGTTGGTGATCAATCCCATCTTTGAAGATCGTATCCCTTTTCTGCTGAGAGTGCGCCTGGGTTTCATTTTTCTAATGAAGATTCATGAGGGTGATTCGAAGAGGACCCTTTACACTAAACACAATATTGAACTTGATCTGAGATTATATTATTGACCGAGAGATGTGAGGTCTAAGATTCAAGTCGACGGTTTTGCATTTCTCTTTATGTTTATATGTCTGTTTATATTTATGTTCCGCATTTACGGTGAAACGCAGCAATAGATTTTCATGAAATTTGGCAAGTATGTTCCTTTTTGAATTTCGCGTCGACGTATATATAGAGTTATTTGAAATTTTGCATTTTAAGAATAATACAAAAGGGGAAGGAGTCTCCTCACAACGCCAATATTTAGACATCAGATATTAGATTATAGATATCAGATTCATTATAGATCAGCTGTCGAGTGGATTATTAATTGCATGCAATATAGCATGCAATTAATATCTCAATGTAACTTCATAAAAAATCAGCTGCTGTGTGGACTATTAATTGCATGCCTCATTGAATGCATTTTTTATGTACTATTAAATGAACTATATTGATTGTATGCAATAACTCATGCAATTAATAACTAAAATAGCAAAGTATTGTCTCTCGATCATTATCGGCTTTGAACTCGGGCTGATCTGTTGCCAGTATTTCTTGGGGAGATCAGCTTTTGATGTTGGCATTTTAGATACACCGACCCCAACAGCCATTAGCCGTTTTCACACCTATATCTCGCTGACACGACATACAGGCAGGATTTCTCTGACAGTAGGCTGTGAAGAGGAGGCTGTGGTTTATAACTGCGCGAGGTCTACTGTTCACATAGCTACTAGTCTGAAATATAAATTCAGGACCGGAAATTTTGAATTCATGGCCTATATTATCTAAATAATATAACCTCATCGTTCTCTCATTATAATCAGATTGGAGGAATAATCAGGCTGTTGGTCAAAAGTTTCAAGCTTCAATTCTAATTCAACATTCTGAGAGTAATCCATGGTAAGAAAAACACATAACAGATTGGAGGAATAATTAGGCCGTTAGCCAGAAGTTTCGAGATACATTTCAGTTTTAATTCTTATTCAACATTCTGAGAGTGATCCATGGTAAGAAAAACACATAACGAACATCAACTCACTGATTGTAATGTAATGTGAACAAGTCTAACGTTCACACGTGGCATTCATGCCAATCTGGATCTGAATGAATCATTGAAGCAAGACCTTAGAATCAAGATATCGCTATCCAGGGTCAGTTTTTGCAATAACCACTATTTCAACACTCAAGCATGCGCCGTTGACAGAATACTTTTCAACAGAATATTCTCGCGACAAAAATCTAAAAGTGTTTCATTGATTCAAAATCATTAGTACTCATGAATGATGGAGTAAAGAAAGGCTTGACCCATAACTTACCCTTACAGAAATTTCAAATAAATAGTCCAAAGATATGTTATGTTTTCAACTTTTTACAATTCCTTTTCAATATCTAGTCCAGGATTATATAGATTATTAGAAATTTGGAACTCAGATAGGTTGAAAACAAAATCAAATTAGAATATTCTACTAAACTTTTACTTATAACTGGAAAATATTGAGTTTTCTCCCTCAATGTTGGAAGCCAAATCAAACAAAAATATTCCACTGATTACTGAGTTGTTGAATATTGGTAGTTATTGAGTTACTGAGTACTTTATTTGAGTTATATGTAGTTAGATTACAGAGAATATTGAGTTATTTTTCCTTCAACGTAGCATGAGGAATATTGACTACTATTCCCGATGGTGTCAGAAAAATAATGAACTGGTGATAATTGAATTTACCTGAACGGAGCAAGTATAATATTCATGATCAAATGAATTTGCTCTCATATTATTAATATTTGTATCGAAGGTTTATAATAGGGTAGGTTACAGCCCCACTCCACCCTCACAGCTTAAAATATAGGCAGCGATTTCATTCTATTCTATCGTGACCATGTCGAAATGCAAAATTATTCGGACTTGATCAAGCAACATTTTGGGGATTGGTTTTGTCCAGGTGCTTTCAACGATGTGTAGAGAGCTCCGGCAGCATTGGAAAAGGTGGAAAAAGTGCACGAAATAATAGAGACACAAACGGCGCGGTGAAATTGATCGCGTTGCCATTGCAAACGAACGCGAGTGACTAGATTTGGTCCGATTGCAGGGCGATTACCACATGACGCATGACAGACGCCCGGCATTATAGTTGTCACAGACAGTTCTGGCTGCAGCTCAGACCACTCCAGTAATAGATCGACGGTCGTTTGTTGGTTATCCTCCACCTCCATCCGCTCAAACACACAATTATACCAGTTCTCCCAAATCTCACTCTCCTCAAATCACTGTTCTCTAGAATCTCAGTTCTCTAAATCTCAGCTCTCTGAAATCTTAGTTCTCTCAAATCTCGGTTAAGTGTTGAAGGGGGGGTATCCTTGATACCCTCTCTGAGAATGGACTTCTTAAGGTCCAAATATTAAGGTAGAATTCTGCAGAATGTTTTATTTTACAGTTATTATAGATAGGAATTCTTCCCCCACACACGGACCAATAGTCTATGTGGGGGAATATTTATTTCCTGAAAATATTCATTATTGAATTGTAATGTAAATGTTCTATTGATGTATTTTTTTGATGGAAATGAATTGAATTGAATTGAAAAAAAAACTTCACCGATTCATGTGTAAACATCACAGTAGTACCTTAACTTTCGCATATTTCGTCATTTTTCTTGCTCAATACTATTGTAGAACTCTTTAGTTTAATATGTTATTTTCACCATGTTATTTTAGTGCTACTGGTATTTATTTTAAACGCTAGAACGTAAGTTGAATTTTGTATTGTTAAAAGCATGAATAAAGGAGTCTGAATCTGAATCTCAGTTCATTCAAAACTCAGTTCTCTCAAATTTCAGTTCTCTCAAATCTCAGTTCTCTCAAAACTCAGTTCCATCAAATTTCAGCTCTTTTGAATATCAATCAATCTCTCGGATCTCAGTTCTCTCACATGATAGTTCTTTCAAATCCCAATTCTCTCAAATCTCAGTTTTAAATCACAAATCTCTGAAATCCCTGTTTTTTGAAATCACAGTTCTCTCAGATTCCAATTCTCTCAAATCACAGTATTCTTAAATTCCAATTCTCTCAAATCTCAGTTCTCTAAAATCTAAGTTATATCTTAGTGGTTTACCTCAACTTATTTGCAATCGCGAGCAGGCAGCTTAAAAGTGTTGGTCAGTATTATTGCTACTGTTTACTTACCTGCTACTGATGCAGTACCTGCTCTTCTAAGAATAGTGACGTTGCTAGATGAAGCGGAATAATTGACCTGGAGACACGAGTAGATCGATCGTACAGGATAGGTGAGAGGAGTCAGTGAAAGTAATAGAGTGGAAGTGCAGTTAATCAAGTGAATGTAGGGACATTGGAAAAAGACAAATATAACACTAATGAATATGAGATTTCTCAAGGAGGTAAACGATGATGATTCAAAGTTATATCCACAGGGAGATACACGTTATAAGGACAGTATTTGATTGAAATTGGTGTTACTATCATTCGACCAAGGTAAAGAACCTTTAAAATAATGTTCCCTGGTTTTAAAAGAAGAATAATAATTCCCAAGGTAAATTACATCGATTAGAGTTTGTTACGTCGATTGTTTGTATTATTGTATTATTGTATTATTGTATTATTGTATTATTGTATTAATGTATTATTGTATTATTGTATATTGTATTATTGTATTATTGTATTATTGTATTATTGTATTATTGTATCATTGTATCATTGTATCATTGTATCATTGTATTATTGTATTATTATATTATTTTATCATTGTATTATTGTATTATTGTATAATTGTATTATTGTATTTGTTATTATTATTGTTGTTATTATTGAGATAATAATTAAATTGAATTATATATTGTTTTCCAATTTTATTTTTGTGTGTTGTAAATTAATTGAATTGAAGTACATATTTGAAGCAACAATCAATATACAATTGAAATCAGAGCTATCTCATTGGCAATGATCTCTGATTCTAAACGGTAATTCGGTATTCTGCGCCCTAGACCAAACGAGGAAAGAGAATACAGGAAGGAAGCGGAAAATTACTGTGTTCTATTGTCGATAAGGTCGGTTGGGTGGTGCAGTTGGGGGATCAAGTTGAAAAGAAAATGTGAGTGATGTTGTCTAGGGGTGTGAGAGTGATGGAAAGATGTATGGCGTCGGCCCCCACCCTCTCTCTCTCAGCGCCCAACAATCTCTTGGGCTAGCTGACATTATCAGTAATAAAATATTGCTCCCAAGACAAGACATCTGCGGCAAAGTTTAAACAAGCCTTGTGACTTCTTGCCAACTCAACTTAAACTGAACTGGAAAGTCGCTTGAGGATCACAAGAAAGAAAGCTCTATTCTTCACAACAGCCGCTCTGATAGTAGCTGCATTCTGATAATATTTTAATGATCTCTCTCTGCAGCTCTATACATATCTGTCATAATAATTGCAGTAAATCCAGCTGATAGTTTTGATATAGTTTATAGTTTTGCATATTATAATAAACACATGGAGTGGGAGAAGACTTCTAAAATAATGGCTAAAATCGAAAAAAGTATGTAATTTTAGACGTTGAAGAATTCTTACTCTATGTGAATCAGGAATAGTCATAAGGTATGTAGATTGAATCAGAAATAGTCATGAAATACGTAGATTATATTATTCTAATAAGCCGTGACACAGTGATTTCTATTCTTTATTCAAAAAGATTACCTCCAAACGAAATTTGTTTTACAGTACGCAAATGACAGTGAGAATCCATGTTACTCATTTAAAAAATGTAATTATCAATTAAAATGATTAATAAATGTAATAAGCATGAATTTTCCTCCCTAATCTCATTAATCCTGTGTTCAAGCTTTCCATAGTTCCACTACGCGGAATATTGTGAGCGTAATCCATATGAGTTGATTTTCATTGTATCTTATCTGCTTGTCATTATTTTTAATTATTCCAGTTCCCCTTTAATACTTATCAAGCAACAATATTATTTGCTCCCACACAATGTTTTCCCTCTGAAACTTAAAAAATATTATAATTAGTAATTATAAGTTTAAATAAAAATGTAAGTTTTGTGTTGATTATGAGAAATCCATATGAGTTGATTTTCATTGTATCTTATCTGCTTGTCATTGTTTTTAATTATTTCAGTTTTCCTTCAATACTTATCAAACAACAGTATTATTTGCTCCTACACAATGTTTTCCCTCTGAAACTGGAAAAATATCATAATTAATTAATTATAATTATTATAATTAGTAATTATAAGTTTAAATAAAAATGTAAGTTTTGTGTTGATTATGAGAAAACCAATTTATCAACGCGATTTCTTCTACTATTCGTTTTCTGTTTGCTTTCGATTAGTTTTCTATCAAATAAATCCAATTTTTCTCCTTATTCCAAAATTCTTCTCTCCATAACTACTTCCATTTTCATTAGCTCTTTTCTTGTTTCACAGTATGCAAATGTATGCAAATTCCCATTCTTCGTTGTGGAAAACGTTCGTGACGCATAAGTCTGTACGCACCTTGAGACATCAAAAACTAGATTGATGAATTTGTTTCTATATAGTTTATGTTGGAAAACAGATAATTGGAGAGAGAGTTACTTTCCAAGACTGAATCTTCTCAAGCTGGATTCTCACAGTGACAGTGAAATTATAATTACCATAAGTTCTAATCATACTCATACTTCGTCGGCTAGGCTGAATGGGGATAGTCGAAACATTAAAACTCGTGGTAATTATATTTTTACTGACCACTGTCACTGTTATGTGAGAATCTAGCTTCATTAATTTTTAAAAAGACTAGTATGTTCACAATAATATTGAAAGCCTCGCGCTTGTGGCTCTAGAGAGAGAATCTTTGATAATATTGAAATAAAAATTCGACTGAGTCACTGTCGATGTAGAACCGTTCCATAATGAAATAAAAACACATAATATGTGTTTACACATAATAGCCTATTTGACAATATATATTATATATTGTCAAATAGGCTATATATTTAGTACCATGGTCCTGTACTAAACCAACTGTAGAATTTGGCAATATATATGTGTTTTTATTTCATTTTCAATATTAAAGAAAGTTATATGCCTGTAATACTTATTGAGCTTCGAATGAATTAGGCAGGTTTCACTGTTTTATGTGAAACAGGAAACTAGCTGGTAGGCCTAAACCCAAATAGGACTGTTGAGCCATTGACAAACAAACAAACTGTATTATTATTTTAGTGTCGGCGAAGGAAGAATCTGTACATTTTATGTGAAATAATGTCAGTTATCCATGTAAACTTGAAGTGTTTACGATTCAATAAAGATATTTGATTGTTAGCCAACAAATTGTCGAAATTGATTCAATTCATAAAAAAAATCAAATGGCACATGTTTCATAAATCGATAGCATTGATTCAACGAATCAATCAAAGAAAATTGACAGGCAGCTTCATTTTTATCTATCCAGATTAAGATGTAAGGGTTAGATTTTCAGAAACATGAAGGATCCAGTCGTGTTATTGACAAAGATTTTGCAGAGCAAAGAAAAAACTTTTAGCCAAACAGCCCTCTTTGCAAAAAGGTTAATAGTGCCGCTGAAACGACGACTGTATCGATAAGGTATCGGTTTGGAGCAGAGCCAAATTGATTTGAACTTTTGGCGTGGTTCTACTTTTAAAAATTCTCTGGTTTACCATCAACCTGATGAGGTCATTCAATCCAGATTTCGTCTTCTATGAGGAGTTTGGTGAGATAGACTCCAAGCTTGCAGGAATTTGCATTGACTTTGATGTCAAGTATCTATACTTGTGCAATACGCGGTGTAAATTCCTCTTATAATATTTTCGTATATAAAACCAATGGTCAAGTGGTTTGCAATCGTTTGTAGATTGTTTTCCATAGACAATTTTCTAATATCTGATAACATACAGAATAATATCCTTTGTAGTTCCCTGTGATGCTCATTTGAATTTCTCAACACATTCTTCCAACAAATATTGCTGAATGGGTTTTAGATATTTGTATGTTTCCGTTCTACAGGCATTCATTCTATTCTATATATAAAAATGAATGTCTGTTTGTGTGTTAGTTTGTTAGTTTTTTCGTTCCCTATAGACTCGAAAACTACTTGACAGAACGGCTTGAAACTTCGGGAATATTTTGTGTGAATATTGGGGATGGTTTCTGACCAGAAATTTTAATAGGGGGGGCTAATAATAATTATATATTAATCCATTTTACAGACCTATGTTTTCGAAATTGTCGGCCGAGCGGCTAACGTAGAACGGGAAATCATCATGATTCAAGATCATGTTGTGATAATATGATTCAGCATCTAAACTTACCAGCTTTAATAAACACGTCACTCTGTGATAAAATTGTTTACTGGTATTAAAACTGTAGTTTCAAGCACATAGGGAGTCCGTATTGAGATGTAAATAAAAAGATTGATTGTCAGATAAATTTCATGATTCAACGAATCAATCAAAGAAAATTGACAGGCAGCTTCGTTTTTATCTATCCAGATTAGGATGTAAGGGTTAGATTTTCAGAAACATGAAGGATCCAGTCGTGTTATTGACAAAGATTTTGCAGAGCAAAGAAAAAACTTTTATGCAAACAGCCCTCTTTGCAAAAAGGTTAATAGTGCCGCTAAAACGACGACTGTATCGATAAGGTATCGGTTTGGAGCAGAGCCAAATTGATTTGAACTTTTGACGTGGTTCTACTTTTAAAAATTCTCTGGTTTACCATCAACCTGATGAGGTCATTCAATCCAGATTTCGTCTTCTATGAGAAGATTGGTGAGATAGACTCAAAGCTTGCAGGAATTGGCATTGACTTTGATGTCAAGTATCTAGACTTGTGCAATACGCGGTGTAAATTCCTCTGATATTTTCGTAAATAAAACCAATGGTCAAGAGGTTTGCAATCGTTTGTATATTGTTCTCCATAGACAATTTTCTAATATCTGATAACATAGAGAATAATATCCTCTATAGTTCCCTGTGATGCTCATTTGAATTTCTCAACACATTCTTCCAACAAATATTGCTGAATGGGTTTTAGATATTTGTATGTTTCAGCTCTACAGGCGTTCATTCTATTCTATATATAAAAATGAATGTCTGTTTGTGTGTTAGTTTGTTTGTTTGTTAGTTTGTTCGTTCCCTATAGACTCGAAAACAACTTGACAGAACGGCATGAAACTTCGGGAATATTTCGTGTGAATATTGGGGATGGTTTCTGACCAGAAATTTTAATAGGGGGGGCTAATAATAATTATATATTAATCCATTTTACAGACCTATGTTTTCGAAATTGTCGGCCGAGCGGCTAACGTAGAACGGGAAGATCATCATGATTCAAGATCATGTTGTGATAATATGATTCAGCATCTAAACTTACCAGCTTTAATAAAAACGTCACTCTGTGATAAAATTGTTTACTGGTATTAAAACTGTAGTTTCAAGCACATAGGGAGTCCGTATTGAGATGTAAATAAAAAGATTGATTGTCAGATAAATTTCATGATTCACCAAATAAAGTCAAGTGTGACACGAGATACATTGACTTTTTGGCGGTATGAAGTTCGCTGGGTAAGCTAGTATGTTAATAAATTTCCCCTCTTTCTCCTGATATGAATGAAACTTATCGCTCTTTGATTCTCTCATGATTAGGCTACTAAAGAGCTGAAAGCTCATCCACTCAAGCTGAAGGTCAAACCAGATAATCTTTTTTCTATTTAGCACAATTATTCTACATGTAAAATTGATAGCATGTGGTACTTTATGAGAATCATTTTGATATAAAAAATCAATAACTACTTACAAAAACATTTTAAAATATTAGTTTTTCTTGTTTATAGGATATTGAGAATCCTGAAGATTCCTGACCTGAGGATTGAGTTCCCGAAGTCTAAAACCTCCAAGTGAGTTTTCAAATTTATCGACATTTGGGTTTCCTTGTCAACACCCTTAGCTGAAATTCAGCTGTTTGGTGAGGAAACATAATTCACACAATAATATTATAACAGTACAAAAAATAATAAACTGTTTTTACTTTCCTTGCCCTATTATCATAGGTAAGGAAAGTATTGCTTTCCAAAAAAAATTAAGGTACCCCAATTTGTAAATTTCTATATGTTCGAAGGTCCCCTGAGTCCAAAAAAGTGGTTTTTGGGTATTGGTCTGTATATGTGTGTGTGTGTGTGTGTGTGTTGTGTGTGTGTGTGTGTGTGTGGTGTGTGTGTGTGTGTGTGTGTGTGTGTGTGTATGAGTGTATGTGCGTCTGTGTACACGATATATCCCATCTCCAAGTTAACGGAATGACTTGAAATTTGGAACTTAAGGTCCTTACACTATAAGTATCCGCCACGAACAATTTCGATCCAATGAAATTCAAGATGGCGGCTAAAATGGCGAAAATGTTGTCAAAAAGATGGTTTTTCTCGATTTTCTCAAAAACGGCTCCAACGATTTTGATCAAATTTATACCTGAAATAGTCATTGATAAGCTCAATCAACTGCCACAAGTCTATCATCAGTAAAAATTCCAGGAGCTCCGCCCCCATCTATCCAAAATTTGATTTTAGATTCCCAATTATCAGGCTTCAGATACAATTTGAACAAAAAATGTTAAGTGGAAAAGATTGAGCACGAAAATCTCTACTATTAATGATCAGTAGCATTTTCACCTAAAATTGAAAATAAGCTCGAAATTCGAGAAAATGTTATTATTTCAATTGCAAACTGTTGGCAACTGTTGATTCTATTGCATCATTCACTATGAAGAGATAGCAGACTTCGTGTGTCTCCAGCGTTATTGTCCTGTCACCAGCTGGCTTGGATCTTTGAATAGTAGACTTGAGATTCGCGTGTACACTAGCGTCAGGTGATGAATTTTCATAACGGCAAGGAAAGTTGTGTGAGTGCGCCACACCAGATTTTTCAACTTATAACCAGTTTCCAAGCTCGGGACTTAGCTATGTTCTAGACTTTAAACAGCTGGAGTCCTTTAAACAAGTGGCCCCAAAACGGGGCGTAGTCGCAGTTTTTATTACAATCTTTAATTTCTCATTTCTCATTGGAAACGTTTTTCCTTGACGAAACGAAACATTCCTTAATAATTCAAAATAGCTGAAACTTTACAACATTTTATCCTTATTTTATTTTGTGTACAATTTTCTATTTTTTCGAAATTTAATTTAAACGTGGACTGCGACTACGCCCCGTTTCGGAAAGCCAATTTTCTGACTCCAGCTGTTTAAAGTCTAGAACTTAGCTAAATCCCAAGATCGGAAACCGGTCCTAAAGCTGCGTTTACACCAAAGTTATTAACAAAATGTTAATAACTTATTCCTTATAGATTATATTAGATTGGACATAACTTATCATACACATGATCAACATATGTGTTTGTCAAGCTATGTTCAATCTAAAAGAATCTATAAGGATTACGTTATTAACATTTTTTTACTAACTTTGGTGTAAACGCAGCTTTAGTCTATCAGTTGTTGGGGTTTATAATCTTGAAATCCCAATTTAGAAATATCCACTACTACTTTGGCCTATTTTTATTGAATAAATTTAAATTAGTTCCATATTTTTATATTTTAAAATGTTCATTGTATTTCGTAATTGATCCGAATAACTCAATCAATTAATAGGCCTAAGTTACACATGTGGTGGTGATGGAATATGCAGGAAAATTTGGCAATATATATAATTATATTATTGATCAACTCACCGATATAATAGTCCTCATAAAACCGGTCGACATGATACGACAGCGACATATATGTGTTATCTCTCCTTCACATATGAAGCACGTTCAGTTCTCAGCACATCATCATACGGCACGATCCGACACACACCCGACAAACGATAAGATTTCCTCACCGCACTTCCGAGATGTGACGTCACACTCAATTGCCAAATTAAGGAAGGAAATAGGATAGGTGGTGAATGGAATTCGATATTTTATTTTATTTCGAATTACTTTAATTTTTTAATAATTTGGAAAATATTATCATCTGTAGAATATTTTTGTTTTGGCCGATCAATCTATCAGCTGTATGGAAGGATCGCTCTCTGTTATCGGAAATAGGAGATAATGAACTCAGAGATTGGCGCCTACTTTCAAAATTCTTTTGATTTAGGCTGTTTCTATTTTTATTGGAAAATATGCCGTGACACAGTTTATAGGTTTCAGTATGAAATTATTCTATTAGAAAATTTAAATCAACTCTTTGGTATTTAAGTGCAAGTGCATTTCAAACTGCAGCATAAATTATTCTAATTTTTAACAATAGGACCATGATGCAAATAGGAAGTGCAACGCCCGCAATCGTGGTGCACGTGTTTGTGTGTATTGGAATGAGTGATTCGAGCCTAGCTGGCAATTGGTTGCCGGACGATTTGAAGCACAAAGGCTATTGTTTGCGTGAGAGAGCAGGCGAGTGAGTGAGAGGCGGTGGAGATATAGACGACAGTCACTTAATAGTCGACCGGATGAGAGAAGGTGAATGGATGAGAGTATGAGAGATAGAAGAGGTTGGCTTCTGGGCTCTGGTTGGCGGCGGTTCACCGTTCGACTAATGGGCAATTTAAATAGGGTCCTTGTAACAGGTGCCTGTCGCACTCCACTAATCCAGCGGCACTCTGCGGTGGCGTGGATTACCGCGCGCGTAAATCAAGATTAGTGTGATCCTGTCCTTTTCCAACAAAGTTCGCTGCTCGCCGACCGGCCGGCCCCGCTCTTGTCATAGGAGCGCATTTCTGCGACCGCAATCTGTCTTTTACCCGCCGCTGTTAGGGATACTTCCAATCGAACTCCAACGCCCTCACAAATCAGTAGATTTCAAACCAGCATAGATCTCATCCTATACTGGTGATGAGCAACTCAACTGAACTACTTTACTCTTGCAATTCAGTTTGAAAGTCTGTAGGTTGTAAGTTCTTGATGACACTGCTCTGGAGATGTAAATTATGCTTCTGATCGATCAAGTCAGAGACAATAGAATACTCTCTGGATCAAGTATGCAGAGATGGTCAAAGCTTATTATCTTGGTGATGAGCAACTCAGCTCAACTGCCTCAGTCCTGCAATTCAATTATAAGATCTGTTGATTGAGGTTCTTGAAGCAAAGATGACACTGCTCTAGAGATGTGAATTATGCTTCTGATAAAGACAGAGAGAATAGAATACTTCCTGGATGAAGTATGCATAGCTGGTCAAAGCTTTTCACAAAAGAGATCGAGATAAAAGTAATCTGTTGGTTGTAGGTTCTTGATAACTCTGCTCTAGAGATATGAATGTTGTTCCTGATCAAGTATGCAGTGCTGGTCGAAGCGATACATTTAATATTCATTGCAAAGACAACATTCTATTGTATTTTTTCTTCAGGGCTACTTTTAATATAAATAAAAATATAATAAAACAAGTGACTTGAAAACGGCATTAATATCCGAAACATGTTGTGACAAAATTATTTAATAGAGTACTGAGATTTATATTTTTATTTATTGTATAGACGTATATTCTCTAGACATTATATATCTTTTTTTATAATTGAATTGAATTTATTGCCAAAAATTACAAATACATATTTTCACAATACAATATAAATATTTGGTTTCCTAACTAGTCCAATATGCTCATGTGAGTTGAACTAGTATATCCGTATTCAATGTAGTAGATAGTTTAGTATATGGTGTAAGTTACAAAGTATACAGTAATATCTAGTAATGTCATTTATTCATCCAATCATTTAGAATTACACAACTTACAGGAAATTACCACAGGCTAAAACCATAGAGAAACAATAGCGTAAGTAGATATCCCATGGCATAGGGCGTTTATGTCGCAACTTTCACTGTTATCTCAAGCCGATTACTGTCGATTATTATCGATTTTTACTGTTTTGACCGGGTAAGAGTGTATGAACGGCACAATATGAGAGACTACCAGCGTCATAAAGCTTCACAGGAAAGAACTACGTGGACTATCAGCTTGAGATAACAGTAAAAGTTGCGACATAAACGCCCTATACCATGGGATATCTACTTATGCTATTGTTTCTCTATGCTAAAACGCCCAAAACGGTTCCAATTCGAATTTATACAACAGTCCAAATGTAGCTAGGTTATGTGTCACTTCAACATTCTTCAATTACACACTCAATTTACAATTCAAAACACACAAGAATCATTTTTAAATTGAAAAATACTTCTAATATTCATTTCATAGTAGGCCAAAGTGTAGAGAAGCAAAGAAGTTCAAATAGACACTAAACCTAACTCACTGTCCATTTTTACTTTTTTAGTTCAAATAATAGATCCTATCATCTATAAGAAGTTGAACTGAATACTGAAATTCAATAGAATCATTCTGCAGGATTCAACATGGAAGTCATAATTTTGAAACTTTTGTACCCTGTGTGAGTAGTTTCGTCCCACATCAATCGCCCTGAGCTCCCGCAACCTTGAACCTGGTTCGGTTTGACCTCCAGCTCTGCAGAGTCAATTAGCAGTTATAGTGGCAAAGAGCAGAGATCACACTTGTTTTCCGTTGGCAAAGACCGCAACACAGCATGTTCCCTATCAATGTTGACTTAAACTTGCACTGTTTATTCTCCAGTCTACTGCAGCAGGTAGGCTGAGTAATCAAAATGGGGATTGAGGGAGAAGGCAGTATTAGTACTCGCGCCATAAGCTCATACAACATTTACATCAGTTGCGCTGACACTTGCTGCAGTTACTATGCTTAGTTCCAAATGATGAAAATCTGGTGTGGCGCACTCACACAATTTTCCGTGCCGTTATGAAAATTGATCACCTGACTCTGGTGTTCACGCGCATCTCAAGTCTACTATTCAACGATCTGAGCCAGCTGGTGACAGGACAATAACGCTGGATACACACGAGATCTGCTATCGTGAATGATTTAATAGAATCAACAGTTGCCAACAGTTTTCAATTGAATAATCACATTTTCTCAAATTTCAAGCTTATTTTCAATTTTAGGTGAAAATGTTACAAAACATTAATTGTAGAGATTTTCATGCTCAATCTTCTTCACTCAAAATTATTCGTTTAAATTATATCTGAGACCTGATAATTGTAAATCTAAAATCAAACTTTGCATAGATGGGGTGGAGCTCCTGAAAATTTTACAGGTATAACACTTGTGGCAGTTGATAGAGCTTATCAATGACTAATTTTAGTATGAGTTTGATCAAAATCGTTCAGCCGTTTTTGAAAGAATTCGCGAAAAACCCTGTTTTTGACATCATTTTCGCCATCTTGAGTTGCATTTGATCGAAATTGTTCGTGTCGGATCCTTATAGTGTAAGGACCTCAAGTTCCAAACACATACACATACACATACACACACACACATACATACACATACACATATACATACACATACAAATACACATACACATACACATACACATACACATACACATACACATACACATACACATACACATACACATACACATACACATACACACACACACACACATACACATACACACACATACAGACCAATACCCAAAAAACACTTTTTTGGACTCATGGGACCTTGAAATTTAGAAATTGGGGTACCTTAATTTGTTTTGGAAAGCAATACTTCCCTTTCCTATGGTAATAGAACAAGGGAAGTAAAAACATTTGGAGTAATTGATATCCATGTAATAGATACACCCCGACTGTACTACAGCAGAAACCTAACCCAGACTGTAACCTAACCAACAGCAGAGTTGTTTGATTTCGAGGGGGAGCGTAGGCAACCCGCTCAACAACTATGTTCAGTATCTCGTACTAGAGTGAGGTCCACTATAAAATGGCAGTATTTGATCAACATTTTTGTGTTGCGAAGCCCATTCGGATAGCACTATCCATTTCAAGCTCCGCAATGTTGCCAGATCGTTTTCAAAAACTAAGAGAAATAATTATTTTAAAAAATATTCAATCCCAATTATGAAAATTTATTATTGAATCGTTGAAAAATATATTTTTTCTTGACGAATAATCTATAATAACGTTATAATAAAGAAAAGAATTGGCTTATACATTTAAGGGATAGGAAATTCACGAATGACGCTTAATCACGTCTGAACTACAGGACTGATTAACTGGAAATTTTTCATAGAGATTCTCAATTTACCGAGGATAGATAGTCCTATTTTTAATTCTATTTTTAATATTTTTTAGTTCTTCTAAATTTCATTACGTCAAGTTTTCAGTTTGTCAAGTTTTGAAATAGACCTTTGTGGAGCACGGGTTACCTGCTAGTCTATAATGATTATAATAGAGAGAAGAATTGGCTTATGTCATGTACGGGATAGGAAATTCACGAATGACCTATCATCACGTCTGAACTACTGGACTGATTAACTGGAGATTCCGCATATAGATTCTCAATTTACCGAGGATGGTAATAGGCCTATTTTTAATTCTTCTAAATTTCATTACGTCAAGTTTTCAGTTTGTCAAATTTTGAAATAGACCTTTGCGAAACACGGGTTACCTGCTAGTTTTAAATAAGAATGAATAGTTGATATTACATCAGTTATACCAATATTAGCTAGCCTCTATAGTAGTCAGTGGCAAGGCAGAGAATCGACAACGCTGTTCTCCTATCTTTCGCCACTGCCATTATAACGTGGACTTCACTATAGTTACTGTTACTAATAGCTTCCTCCATGGCTCACCAGAGAGCGCTAGTGTAGTTTGTAGCACTCATGGTCTATGATAATACAGGTCATAAAACTCGTGTTCCTTATGGATCGGCCATTATGTGGGGTCTTTATGGCGGTACATTTGAAATATTCCAATCCGCTCATAACAAAATCATGCATTATGCTTTTTAGAAACAATATTCTGGTTCAGATAATATGTAAATTCATGTTTTAGATTTTTTAATAATGAAATTTCAATAATAAATGGTTCAATACTACATTTTTTTATAATAAAAAATTGTTCTTATTCTTGTAACTTGTTATGATTTATAAGGCATTGAAACAAAAGGCTAACCTTGAAAATAGTTTGAAATTCCCAATCTAAAAATCAAAAATTCAGTTCCCAGTTGGAATCTAAATATTATCATTCTATGGGGAGAATTTATTTTACAATTCAAAGTCAAGCAATATTTCTTGAACAATATAACATAATAGCACATCATGTTGTTCAATTTATAATGATAACAGCTGATAAATTTGAAAATTGGTGAACTAGAACCCATAAAATGGCGATTTTGCAATGCATCACGGGATAGTGTCATGACCTGTATTTTATAGACCTTGGTAGCACTCTCCCATAATAGACAGTGGCAAGGAAGAGAATTGGCAACACTCTTCTCCTATCTTTCTCCACTATAACGTGGCCATTATAACGTGGACCTCACTCTGGCTATATGTTACTAATAGCATGGAGAAACAATAGCTTAAGTAGATATCCCATGATATAGGACGTTTATGTCGCGACTTTTACTGTTATCTCAAGCCGATAGTCCACGTATCTCTTTCCCATGCAGCTGTGTGACGCTGGTAGGATCTCATATTGTGCCGTTCATACACTCTTACACTCCCAACAAAACAGTAAAAATCTACAATAATCGATAGTAATCGACTTGAGATAACAGTAAAAGTTGCGACATTAACGCCCTATACCATGGGATATCTAGTTACGCTATTGTTTCTCTATGTTAATAGCTTCCTCCATCGCTCACCGGAGAGCGCTAGTTCAGTTTGTAGAACTCGCTCATGTTTGCATCAACTTTGTACAGCACATTTAAGAATCACACACACAACACGCTGTGAGAAAACAAAACTTGCATATATGGCTGTTTGATCTGTGACACGGCGTCAAGTTGGCAAACTTGCTCTTGTGCACACTTATTAAATTGAAATGCACTGGTTGCGAACTAGGTAGAGTGCAAACCGCTTGTTTCCATATTCGACTGGCAAATTGAACAACTAAAACTTAGCGTTAACTGGTTTCTATTCTGCAATTTGGTTTATATGCTTTCGAACCCTCTTGAAACTCGGTAGGAATATAACAGGTTCATGAGTACTCTAAATAAATGCATATTAAATTGAATCTAGGGCGGACACAGATGGAGGATTCTATCATAGAGGAAAGATGACTTGGGGTAGCATTCACCAAAAAGTTGAACTAAAATTCTAGTTTAAACCATTTTAAACCATCAGATGATTCAATTGGAACTCATTCTAATAAATGTGACCATTCAATGATTAAATGGGTTTAATAGTTCAACAAACTATGGAGAAAGCAAAATATGCTATTTTTACCTGTGTTGTAAAAATAAACTTTCTACTGGTGATATATTTCGAAGTTTTCCAATTTCTATATCATCGAGCTGCCGAAATGGAAAATGGAAAGGTTTTCTCGGGAAAACATTTTTTGTCCGATCATTACTTTTTGAGATATTGGCGCCTAAATTTCAAATTTTTGGGACAGAACATTTCAAATTTGGTAAGAAATAAATCTATGAGATTCAGAGGAAAGATTTTTCATGGTATTGTTGATCTAATGGAACAAAATTCTTCAGAAAATATAGATTTTTGAGAGAGTTATTCAATTTACTAAAAATAACTCAACTGAAAGTTATCTTTGGTCATTTTTAGTAAATTGAATCATTTTTGATGAAGTTATTCAATTTACCAAAAGTAATCATTTTTGATAAAGTTATTCAATTTCCCAAAAAAATCATTTTTCCTTTCCTTGCCCTATTACCATAGGTAAGGAAAGTATTGCTTTCCAAAAAAATTAAGGTACCCTAATTCCAAGTTTTCTATACGTTTCAAGGTCCCCTGAGTTCAAAAACATTATTTTTTGGTATTGGTCTGTGTGTGTGTGTGTGTGTGTGTGGTGTGTGTGTGTGTGTGTGTGTGTGTGTGTCTGTGAACACCATAACTCCATTCCTAATTAACCGATTGACTTGAAATTTTAAACTTAAGGTCCATATACCATGAGGATCCGACAATAAGAAATTCAATAGAATTCAATTCAAGATGGCGGAAAAAATGACGGATAATTACTAAGAAAACCATGTTTTTCACGTTTTTCTCGGAAACGGCACTAACGATTTTCTTCAAATTTTTACCATGGGTAGCTATTTATAAGCACTATCAACTGACAAGAGTCTCATTTCTGGGAAAATTTCAGGAGCTCCGTAATATTCTTGAGAAAAATGGCATTTAATGACTAAATAACCATGTTTTTCACGGTTTTCTCGAAAACGGCTTCAACGATTTTCTTCAAATTTATACCATAGATAGCTATTCATAAGCCCTATCAACTGACATGAGTCTCATTTCTGGGAAAATTGCAGGAGCTCCGTAATATTCTTGAGAAAAATGGCAGATAATTATTAAAAACCATGTTTTTCACGATTTTCTCAAAAATGACTTGACCGATTTTTTTCCAATTCATACCCTGTATAGTTATTTATCTGCTCTATCAACTGGCATGAGTCTTTTTCCTGGGAAACTAATGGGGGATCCACCCCATCCTTGAGAAATGGACTGTCCGACTGTGTAACCTCTTTCTCGTGCATTAGGTAGGTAGGTAGAGCAGTTTATAAAAAGAACACAGTCATAGTCAAGATATTTCATCTGTAGAACAGCTGTTTTGATGACTTTTGAAAAAATCATCGAATTTCACAATTTACACAAAGGAAAAAGTACTCTGAAAACAATTATATATACACATATATAATAGTAGTCTGATCGTAGTTTCAAATAATTATGTTGCCGCCAATCGTCATTATATTATTCCCTTAATTTATCCTCGTTTGAGAATGAGGCTTACAGTTCAATGAGCAAGGAAAGTTGTGTGAGTGTACCACACCAGATTTTTGATAAAGTTATTCAATTTACTAAAAGTAATCATTTTTTATAAAGTTATTCAATTTACCAAAGTAATCATTTTTTATAAATATATTCAATTTACCAAAAGTAATCATTTTTGATAAAGTTATTCAATTTACCAAAAGTAATCATTTTTGATAAAGTTATTCAATTTACCAAAAATAACTCAACTGGAAGTTATTTTTGGTTTTTTAGTAAATTGAATCACCTCAAAAATTGATATTTTCAGAGAATTATTGTTTTACTAGATCAACTATACCATGAATCTATCCTCTGAATCTCATGGATTTGTTTCTTACCGAATTTGAAATGTTCTGTCCCAAAAATTTAAAATTTAGGCGTTCATATCTCAGAAAGTAATGATTGGAAAAAAAATTTCCCCGAGAAAACTTCTTCATTTGTTCAAACTTCTTCTCCTCATTCGTGTCATGAGATTGTATTCACAGATAATACACAAACCCCAGAAACCGAACTGCTGAACTGTTCATAAATGCATACACATTCAATCTACACAATCAGAATTTTCATTGTATTCTTAATAGATTTAAATAGTGAAGTAACACATAAGTTACTATTTTATACAAATTTGAAAGATGTAGTTCTACGACTCAAATTATAGTAATATCAATTAGTAATTTTTTTTATTCTATACTCGAAGCTCCAGAATATTAATCATACTGGTCTATGGTTTCTATCATTTGAATATTGGTAGATTCCACCAATTCAGCAAATTTTACCGGTGAAGTTGATTAAAATATTCTCCTAAATACTTGATTCTTTATCCGTAGGTGAAATCTCATTCAAATGCAATAAATATATTTATGAGGCCTATTATGAGAATACATCCCCACTTGAACAAATGTACGAATGTTGTGAATCGTGCTTTTAGAGCTCGTTCTCACTCCTTATTCGTTGTGATAAGTTAGCAAAGTTGACTGAAATCTATTTTTCTCTACTGATCATTAAGAACAAAAATGTTCGACAAACATTTGAATTTTGACAAATGAAATTGAACATATCAATAAGCCACAGGAAGTTTGTGAGTCAAAAATCACCGAGAACTCGATAACTCAACAACGGACTGAATCACGTTCTATGAAAGTTGATGGACGCTCCGACCAATAATAAATTGATTTCGTTGACAGGCGGCAAAGGGAAGACTTTTCAACAGCTCGCAACTCTGACAGGTGTTTTTAGAAGGCGTTTTATCAAGTATACTCAATGTCTTTGTCGATATTCTCAGCAGCGCTTTCTGTACTTCGCCTGATCCCGACTTATTATCGTGACCTGAAAAACTTTCTGAAGAACTGAAACCGTTCTGACAAGCTGTCGATTGCAAGAGCATTGATTGGATATTGCAACTTCAATTCAAAAGTAATATTTATGAGAAATTCTGTTAGAGTTCCTCAATCCTTCTCAGATGAGTTATTGTAAAGATTTCCAAAGTATTTCTGGATTCAAAAAGTGAATTCAGTAAAGTTGGAATAGAGAATGAATATTCAGAACCTAGCTTCAGAAGACGTCATTCAATAGTTGAAACAAGAAACTTGAATTTTGAGCCCGGTATTGCAAACCATATCTTGGAAATATTCCTTTCATCCTCACTCATTCATACATCTATTTATACATTCAATACCAATTACAAAAGCGGAATTAAAAAGAATAGAATCGAATAGAGTTTGTCATAAATGACATCAAACCATTTTATTAAAAATAGGCGCTATCCCAAAACGTATAATTCTATTCCTAAGTTTATTTAGTCTTATAAAATGTACAAGTATGGTTCAGTTCACATCACGATAAATCTGTGTTGTGAATTTATCAACATCAAATTTATCTAGACGATTAGTCAATTCAAGGAATTAGAATAGAATAGGATAGAGAAACCTTTTATTGAATGAATAATCTACCTTAAGCGAACTAATTGTATATTAATAACTATAGACCCTATAAAGAAAAGTTACTGCCATGGCCATACATATCTAAGTAGATAGTATTAGCCGCACCAACAAAGCCCCTCCACCTCTCTCGATTGTCCGCGTCCTCCTCAGTTGCTCCAATTCTCTCCATATCGGCCTTCACTTGATTCCACCATTTCCGCCTTCCTTCCTCTCAGTCGTCGTCCTTCCGGATTGCTTTTCAACATTTGATTGAGATTGCTGTAATCTTTTCTTCTAAAAACATGCCCAGCCCATCTGATCCTTCCACACTTGAACTCGCATACTTCTTCTGGCTCCCTATAAAGGTCTTCAAGTTCTCTGTTTTGTCTCTTCCGCCACTCTCCTCCCTCATTTATAGGTCCAGTTATATAATATTACTAGCATTAATTATATTATTTTAAGATCATGCTCAGAGCTTGTTCTTATCTTGTTTTGAGATGTTGATGTTGTGGTTTTCTAGAATAAGAACATTTATATTTGATTATTATTTTGCGCCTATAGAGTGATATAATTCATCAGCGCTCATTATCACACTAGAAAAGCGATTTGGAAGCGTGTAGAATAAACTACTTGAAAAAGCTAGCTTTGCATTCATGAAACTCTCTGTTACAAACTCTCTCTATTATTAGCTTATTGCTATTTTTCATACATTACACCGTCTTCTGTACTGATGTTAGTTAATGTGTTCATATTCATAGTTGTTTATACAGTATCGGCTCAATACAGCTGAAATTCATCTAATCAAGGATCACTAATCTTAACTTAAGACTCTCCTGAATTTTTATAGATAAATTAGTAGAAAAATATTTTCATGTTACTATACTAGCATAGTAGCTGTAAAGCGAATAGCTAACATAATGCTAACATCATAATTATAATTTTAATAATGATAATTTGAAAAATTATAATAATCTTGTTCTTCATAGTGTTCAACTGCTTTAAAGAACAATCTATAGTTTTACTCAGTGATTCAATACTCATAAATATATATCTATAGTACCGGTACTCAATAAATGGGACAGAAGGTCTTCCATAATCACCTAGATATTTTCCTTGATGGAAACCCTCTTTGTATTTAAAGAATGAAATTTCCAAAGCAACTTGCCTTAATGAGGCGATAACAGAGAGCAGCCAACAATCATCAGCTGTTTTGAGTCTATCAAGGAGACTTCTCATTACATTAAAGAACACAAATTGATGAGGAGCGAGGATCAAATGATGAGCAGGCTTTGAAGAAGAGAGAGAGAGAGAAAATTATGTGTGCGAGTGAAAAGATAAATCTAAATCCCAGGCCTAAGAGAAATAAGTGAGAGAGAGAAGGTGGGAAAGAGCATTATTTGAGATGGAGAGTCTCTAGAACCTTCGTTAAAGAATTTCTCAACAGGAAAAGATCACGTATTAAAATAACAAAGGCTGCAGGCTTAGCACTTGTGAGTTTTTAATATCCTCAGTGAAAATTTCTAATAAACTCCCATATTAGGAAAGGCCATGGAACAGAAAGAAGTGAGGATTGGAGTAATTGAATTTGCACGGCTCCCCTTCAAGAGCCGGGTTGTAGTTTAGGAGCAGTTACATCAGTATTGGTGCGGTGTGAGAGAAGGAACTTCGGTAGCAGTGATATTTGTAGCATAACTTAGACATGGCAATATAAGCGGGGTTTCCCGTCATACCGGCATGGAGTACGAACTGTCACGTCATAAAATTGTTGCTTGAACCTTACAGCTTTCAACGTTTTTCCTCGCCTGAGCTCAATTCAATCGCAACTGCTCAGTAATTTACACCCTCGGTTTCACTTTTACTGTAACATGCTGCGTTACCTCCTCCCTCCTCCAAGGGGAAACTGGGTAAACTGGTCAGGCTACCCCAAGCAATAAAAGTTTCTCGCTCTGCATTTGAAACGGTGTTCTTATATTGGTTAAAACATGATATTATTTTCACAAAAATTCTCTGCTTAATTATTGAGTAGTTACGAATGGAGACAATTATTTTTTTATCTTGAGACTGATAGAGAAACCAATTTCAAATTATTCAAGACTATCAGGTAACCCGTGTTCCGCAAGGGTCTGATTGAAATTTGACAAACTGAAAACTTGACCTCCTGGAATGTTGTAGTATTTAAAATAGGCCTATAAACATCCCCGGTACACGAATTAAGAATTCATATGCATGATTTCAATTTAATCAATCCAGTAGTTCAGACATGATGATGCGTCATTCGTGAATTTCCTATCCCGTACGTGTCTAAGCCAATTCTTTCCATTATTATATCATAGAAAAAGATGAGTACTAGAAAGGTTTGAAAGATGAGTTTTGATAAGGATTGGAGTTAACCTCAGAATACTAATTATGAGTGAATTTTACGCATGACTCCATAAAATCAAAAATTCCTCCGCTAAGGCCTTGTTACCCAGGCGTCTAGAAGTGATTAGAGGACTTATTTATACTGGAATCAGCATTGATAAATGAGTAGTCAAATATCTTGTTCATTGAAGACTGCAACTGACTTGTGGTGAACACAAAAGATATGTCCAGAATATCATCAGAAGAATGTTTATGGGCTAATTATGTATTTAAAAAAATGGGCTAATTATATGTTCTATCAGTCAGCGATTGATATGTTCTAGCATGCTTGAGTCAGTGGGTATAAATACAATACAATACAAATACATTTTATTTCCATTAATATACGAATAAACAATCTTATCAATAAAATGTACATAATATTCTAAAATACAATATATTAAATTTACTACAAATATAAATAAATTGCATTTTAACCTACCCAACTATGGGAAACCCATGTTCTGGAGCAGGTGTAGTATACTGGTATAGCAGGTGTAATAGGCCCACTTCATATTTTTCACAATAACTAATATAGTCTGCAAGTCGTCATTCTGGAAAACTTGTTCAAGTTTGATTGTTCCATTTCCACACAAGACACACTATACAATAAAGTCTCGTTAATGATCATTATATAAAGTGCCATGATATGAAAGTCAACGCCACCACTTCAAAAAGCCTACCATCAGCGCAAATAAATGAATGACATGCTTCCATGCATTTTCATATGAATATGTGTGATCGAAATTTAATGTGTTGAACAGTGTATGAAGAGACAATAGATAATATAATGTGTTTACTCCGTGATTTACAAGCAATAATTTGATGGAACGTTTTGTATGTGATTTAAATCGATTGATGCCGACCGTTCCACCGGTAATTGGTGCCAATGATAATAATATCGTCACGTATCAGGTGGATTTGTTATCGCTGGCTTTCTGGGCTCAATACTACCACGGCCTCTCACGCACATAATTCGGATAAAGCGAGCGAGCTCCGTGTCAGCGAATGAATAGGCTTTTAGGGACCACCATCCTTATATGCAGAGGTGAAAGCTTCAATTAAAAAAGTCTACTCATGTTGAGCTGTCCAGCAGCAGAATGAAACCCCATATTCGAGCGACATGGCGTCGATCAATTAGCGATCGAGGAAAGGGATTGATCACTGGTTCGATCTGTTCAGCTCGAAGCTTATGCAAAGAGCTCTTACAATATAAATGAACGGTCAACCATCCATTCACTGCGCAGGCAAACCGCTTACATAAAAACACACACGTTACCGGCTGCAGTGATCTATGACTACTACAATATGAATGTAGGACCAATGCAGGAAATACCGTCCCGGCTATTGATTAATCCCTCTCGTTTAGCTAAGCGATCCACGTGTCATTCGAAAATCTCCCGGATCGCATTTCAACATGGGATAGAACAATAGAAAAAGTGAAATTCTCATGGAGCAAAAACAATCCGTATCAAACAAATCCTCTAGTCTGAGTGAAAACTTTCAGTTTTTTATTCTTCCTACCTCTTCTGTCTTCTTCCAATGTTTTAACATATTCTATATTATGTATTATCCCATCCCTTTATCACTTGTGCGGAGTATTTAGAAACCAAAGATTACTGATATGTTCCATTCGTCGGTTTATATATATTTTTCCGTGTACGATATATTTTCTTTGGAAATTATTGTTTATTGTTTTGAAGGGACGGATTCATGGATCCAAAAGGTTCAAAGAGCCCCACACGTCAACCGAAGCTTATTGCGTTCCCAAGTAGTATGTTAGTTGGGCAAACCAATACCTGTGTTATTTACAAGAACCAGGAGTTTTTTCCTATACTAACATTCCATTCATCACCCGGTTGCTTGTTGCAATCCAGTGTTGCAATCCAGTCTCTTCAGAATGATTAGTCCTCGTGACCTACGTGAATTCCACTCCTGGCCTTCTTTGAAGATCATACCGCTGAGGAAGAGGTGGCCAAGCTGCCTCTAAAAAGTTTTAGAACTAGGTGTGACCTGGTATCATCTCCCATGGTAGGTAGGAAACAATGTGTATCTGTCGATGACAACAAGTTAATGACTTGGAATCAACTTGGAAAAACGTTATGCATGGAGTACCACAAGGTTCAATTTTAGGCCCTCTCCTCTTCACTTTGTATGCTAATGACATTTCTTCCATTATCAAACTCTCCAGTTTCCATACATATGCAGACGACCTTCAAATTTATTTAAGCTGTCCCATAACAAAAATTAATGAAACAGTTGGAATAATGAATGAGGATATCAAATCGATAGTTGAATGGACAAAGAAAAATGGTCTTAAGCTTAATCCAATCAGAACACAACCCATTATAATTGGATATTCTCGTCTTATAAATAGCATTGACCTTGAATCGATTCACAAAATTAGTGCAGATGGTAATGACATTCCTTACTGTAGCTCAGTTAAAAATTTAGGCATTATTATGAATAATACTCTTGACTGGTCAGAACAAGTGAACAAAACTTTTAAAAAGGTATTCTCAGCCATGCACGTATTGAAGAAAATGCACGATATCCTCCCTAGAAACATTAAATTATTATTGGTTCAATCTCTTATCTTCCCACATTTGATGTATTGTAATTCTGTTCTCAACGATATGCAAGTCACTCTGAATGATAAACTACAGCGTTGCCAAAATTATTGTCTACGTTTCGTCTACTCTCTTCGATGCCATGATCATATCACCCCAGCCCACATTGCTAGATCAACATTTTGATCTCTGAAGGTAGGAGGATAGATGCTTCACATACTAGAACCGGAGAAAGTACTTTAAGGATACCCAATCATCGAACTACTATTTTCACAAAATCCTTTCTTGTTAATGCCTGTCGTGCATGGAATGCACTTTCCGTTACTATCAGGTCTATCGAGAGCCGAGCGAGCTTCATCCTAACTTTAAGAAAACATCTTTTGGAGCAAATGACTGAAACCGTCCAGCCCTAGAACGATAACATGACTTTTCCCCTTCACCCATCCCTTCCATATAAACCCATTATAAAATCAATTGTATATAAGCTCATATTTGTTAGAATATCCACTGCATTACTGCTGTATATTGCTGAATATTGATTACCTTTATCCACCATTAGTCTACCCTATTCCAATAATATTATTTTATTTGATTACATAATTACATCACTTTATTTATTATATGATTTGTTCTTGAATTTTCATATATTAGAACTTCTACAAAATTTTTATTTGTGAACAAATCTTTAGTCTTATAAATGAATTAACGTTCTTGGTGGAGAGTTACTGGGAAGGATATTTTTAATATTCTTTCCAAAGAATGGATATTGATATGTCCAAAGCTCCGCCAATTTATGTAGATGCATTAAATATTATCTTGTATAGTTATTCCAAATTGATTTTTCTATATCATTGTACAGTTCAATAATTAATTTCTGAGTTTATGCTATGTAAATTCATCTAAAACTTTGCTATATTGTAAGCTTTTGTATGAGTGTATAAGTCATTATATATTGTAATCTACATAAATAAAGTACTCAATCAATCAATCAATCAATCAATCAATGGTTGTTGAGGGTTCAAAAATGATCAAAGCTACATTTTAGAGATAATTCACATTAGACGTTTTGCCAGACGAGTCGGCAGGGAAGGAAGCTCACCGATTGCCTGATTTGGTTGGCGTTCGGGATTCATCTGATAATCAACCAATGAAATGAAATGAACTGAAAAGTCTTTATTAGGCGGAGTTGGGAGTCAGTCAGAGAGCTTCCTGCCTTGTCAACTCGTCTGAGGAGCATCATGTGGCTTGGCTCTAAAATGAAGCTTTGTATTCTCTTGAGCCTTCAACAACTATAAGAAATTATGCATGTAATCAATTTACAACAATTTTCATGTTGGTACATTTTCAGCCGTAATTATTATATTTTTTCAGCATTCACTATTAATCCGGCTTTTCGTGCTCATTTCTAATTCAGACGAAACAAACAGGTTTGGATCTGTCAATTCAAATCCATGAGTTGATCGCGTCGCTGCCATTCTGATCTTCTGACAAGCAGGCAGCACCCACATCAATCCACAACTTCTCTCCTCCTCAATCGATCTCAATTCATTCGATGTTGCTAGCAACCACATTGCATCAATCTGCTGGGATCAACTGCCTTTCAGACCCATTCTACCATCAGCGCGGACTTCTCATCATCATCATCATCATTCTGCATTACAGGAAGTGATAAGCATTCATCAATCACAGTTATCATTCATTCAAAATGACAGTGCTCCACTCCATAACGCGCAACCGGAATGGCCTCTCGTGTATAGTACGACAATTAATACATGTTAATATGTTAACAACACGTAATAGTATGTGCTATGGGGTGAATTGAAGCTCAATAGACATCAACAGTAGATTTAATCAACAGTAGTTGAATAGATGCACGAGTTATTGATCGCAACACAGCTAACTGTAAAACATCTCTTTGTTTTGCTGGCAACGCCAATATTATAATTATAATATTATTATTTAGTCTCAATGGAAGCTTTTCTAATTCTAGTATTTAGATTTCCAATTATGTATGAAACTAAATTTTGTTTTTCATGTTTTGTTAATTTATGTTGATTAATTTGGCAATTATGTTTGTTAATTTAACAATAAATTTTATTTGATGTTCAGCATTGATTTTCCATTTTCTAATATGACATTGATGACTCGAGTTACCTTGGGATGTCGGATGTGTTGGACCTCCAGTTGATCCAACTTGTCCGGCTAGTAATGCATCATTATTTGACACAACCTCATTCACGGTTCGACGTCGAATCCAACATCGAATATTGGCCCTTGAGTTGCACAAGAAATCGGATAGTGAAAGGCCCGCTTACTGTTCTTTGATCTTCCTCTCTTTACTTCTATGGGGAGTCCGGTCTCACAAGATATCAAACTATCACACGATTAATAAATGAGGATCTTCAAATATCTATCTACAAATTGATAAAAACAATATAAAACTTGTAGTACCCTTTTATTAAAACATTTCAACGACTAGATTCGACCTACTTTGGCTATTTTCAAGTTAATCATTTTAACTTGAGAAATACTCATTTCGATATTTAAAATTTTCAAAATGTTTTAATAAAAAGGTACTACAAGTTTTAAAATGTTTTAATGAAAGTATCCCATATTAGTGAAGTGATTTTATCTATCTACAAATATTCAAAATGGTTGGTGAAGAAATGACATATGATCAACACAGAACAGTTAATTCGAATATCAACAAATGCATAATGCCAGATATAATTATTATCGTGCATAGTGGATTAATGTGAATTCAGGTTATTCTAATATTCTGAGCACGATGAATATTCATATTCTGTGAAGAAGTTGATATCATCCGAATTCAGAAATAATGGATATTCACTGTGAACCTTTGATCTTTGTAGCTAACAATTAATTGTAAGCTCAATTTCAAAGCATTCATCCTCAACTAGTGCATTTTATTTATTTATTTATTCACACTAAACAATACAAAAAATAAATAAATAATGATCAGAAAAGGACCAACAGGCCTAACCCAAAACTGTCTCTTTTCCGAATTTTGATAGATAACGTAGGTTTTTTGCTTAATTTTTCATCAAATTTTGAGTCCAGAAATATACAAACTAAAATTTAGAATTTAATAAGGTTGAAAACCGAAAAGAATGAAAATATAATTCACGCATCAAACTATAATTCAAAACTTGAAAACATTCAACTATTTAGTCAAAATTGAATTCTTGAAGTCCCAATGTGGGAACAAAACGTGTTGGTCGTAGTGTAGATTACAGTTTCGATAGATACCACTACTAATCAACTGATAGAAATCTGTGAATCTCATCGCCTGTTGAGGTGCATACATACTTACGCGCCACGAACACGCGCATTTCACTTTTAATCAGCAAATGTTCTTCTTATTATATTTGTATTTGTACTTTTTCGTGGCCCATAAGTCTGTACGCATCTTCAAGTGAAGATAGATCACGAGCGTAACCTTCACTGAAAACTAAACATGAACCTGACCGTTCTGTTCGTACCCGTAATCAACCCTGGCTGGATTAACCAATTCAGACAAATGAATAGTATGTTATTGTATAGCTACTCTACGATAGTGGAAGAAGCATAAGGGATGCCTGTGGGTATTGTCAGTGGTAGAGTGATCAGGCCACCGCGGTGTTATGAGGAAAGTAGACGATGTAATAGAATTGGCTGCTTCAGGCCCCCCGACGCTTGATGCGAAATTTATTGGAGCAGACCGCGCTCTCCGATCTAATTAGTGGCCAAATTCAATTGGCCAGGCCCGCTATTTCGAAATTCGACATTGATGGAATTCGCTACAGTCGTGTGTATATGTTCTGAGCATTGTAAACAAGATGATTCAGGTACTATCAAATGATAATTATTAATATTAATATTAAGAAATTAAAAATGGATCATAATACATAGCAGAAACTCGTGCACTTATTAACAAACTTTACTGTGGATAGTTTGTATAGATATGTTTTGTTAACTACCGTACCGCAAGATAACATCGAGTAGTATAAGTAGTAGTACCAAAGATGAAGGATAAGAATAAGTTTATATTTCTATATTTTCTATGAAAATTATTTGAGAGTGATTTCTATGAAGTTATTCTATATTTTTTGTCTCTGGTAGTACCTACAATAAAACAAGTGAATTCGTGTGGCCACATTATGTCCTTAGCATGGTTGAAATTTCTTCTCTAAAGAACACTTCATCATTGAAAGGATGAATAATGGAATTTCATACTTTTATTTGTTTTCTATCCAGTTTCTCAACCTTCAAAATTCAAAGTTTCAGTTGTTTTTGAGTGAAAAAGCAGTAAATTTCAGAAAAGTGCAATCATAACCTCATTTCGGACTTTTAAAATATTATTATAAAAATTTGGAAGAGAAATAGTACAAGGAGTATCCTTAGTTTTTCTCTCCCATTCAGTGCTTTATTGTAAAAATTAGAATAATAAATAAAAAATAAATAAAATACTGCTTGCTTCCATGTTTGCTTGCACATATTCCACGAGCATGCATTCCAGAATTTCTTCAGAAATATGAGTACATTAGAAATAGTTTATAACATTTATTCTATATAATTTTTAACTCTCAACTACTTCATATTAATAGAATTACTGATACCCTTTGATTTTTGGAGACACAACTGATTTTGGCCAATTATTTCACCTTCAAGTGTCTGAATCTAGACTTGGATTTGGACTTGGACTGTTTATGGTGGCATAATTGGCCGAAATTGATTGTTTCTCTAAAAATCTATGGGTACTGATGTTTCTATCAAGAAGACTACTAAGAGTAGTTCCAATCACCCGTTGGAAGGATAACCACTTGAAGCAACTCCTCTGAATATGATTCATCAGTTGAAAAATCGCTTACCGGTGGTTTGGAACCCGCCTAAAACTGTAGGTTCACATCTATCATCATCATCATCATCGTCGAAAAAAATTAAATCTATCATAATCATTTTTTCATCACCATTCGCCTCATTACCCAGGCACGAGCCTAGAGTTGACATTATGCTCAGCAAAAACCAAAAAAAGGAGAACAAAAGCCGTGTAGAAATGAATAAAACATATTTCAACTACTTGCTTACCTCTCAGAGTTCGAGACATTCCTTTCTCTCTACATGAGGAAATCGCTACTAGAAATCTAATACAGAGCAATGTTCTGTCATATTCATAAACACAAGTTATGATCTTAGATTATAAATGTCTTATTAGGATTATAAATTCAGGTAGGCCTACATGGAATTACAAGTGGCCTTGGTTAGAGGTTAGAGGTTACGTTTCACGTCATGAAGAACAGTTTTAAAATGTATAGTACAAGCACAAAATAACCCTTGCTCATTTTTCATTTGAGAATTGATCTTTCATGTACTGCCTTGGTTGAATCACGATCAACCTTCTAGAATTACTCAATTTTGAAACCTACCTAGTAGAATATTACAATGGACCATCTAGAATTATTCTATACGAAGCGTTTCTTTTGCAAGATAATCAAGATCGATCAATAATTTATTACTATTTTCAACATCATTATCATCCAAATTGAATTTGGAATCCAGAGAAGTTTCGGTTATTTGTTCGTTTATCATTGCTCACACCAGCAACTCGTGACTGAAAGTGATTTGCCGGGTCCATTTATTCGCTTCTCCCTGACTGCTTTGATGTTCGGCCTGTACCCTCTCTCATTTTCCGCTCATTTCTTCTTTTTTCTCTGTTCAAAGGACTTTTACGACTTCTTTTTTATCTCAGCTCGGAAACCCTTCAAGACCGAGATTTTCATCTGGAATGAAATTTATTTTCTCTTTGTGTCTTCTTGGAGTCTGGTCAACTTGGTTACTTGATCTTTTTCCTTTGAGTCGTCAGGCTCATTGACCTCCTATTACGTTTGCACTGTCAAGATAGATTTTCGTTGAGACCTTTGCAAAAAGTACGAGATCTTGTTTAGAAAAATCAGACTTTATTCGACTCAGTTTGCCTGCCATATCAAATGACTCTGTAACCGATCCTGAAGTGATTCCTAATTGGACTACTCATTGGAGCTTCGACAGAATTTATTCAAAATTGAGCTTACTTGATAAATAAATCAGCTCATCTCTTTAATTGGATACTTGTGGAGAGGAGTAATCAGTGGAACGTATAAAAAATGTGAAAACCAAGAATTACGGTACTCAAACATGAAAATCACTGCAGTAATAAATTTATCTATGGGAGCTCAGAACGAAATCACAAAATAAAATAAAAATCACCAATATTTTTAATTCCGCTTTCTTCATTTTCCTCGTTTTCTCATTTTCCTCAGTCCTTTAGATTTTCTTCGATTGAGATTAGTTTTTGGTGCAATTTCCTTTTCATTAAAATTGGAATCCCATTCATATTCTCTCGACCTATTGTTCTAAAATATCTTATTTTCATAGTAAATCAATGCAGACCATACAAAACTAACTTTCTGCTAGTTATTTGATTGGGATTTCAACTTTATGAATAATTAAAACTAAAGCATGATAATCTGAACCTAAAACATTAACTTAGTTCCAGTACAACAATAAAATGTATTGTTCCAAAATCTTTTATTCTCATAGTAAATCAATGCAGGCCATTATTTATTCATTTTATCGCATATGATAGTATTATTCTTTGCTGCTCTACACTACTGTATACTACTATTAATTTAATTAAATTTATGCTGTAGATACAGTATTTTATTGAATTTCTACTGCAATTTAGCACTTGGCCGATGAACAGTTCAGTTCTAACTTAATTTAATATGCAATTTCACATTGAAGACTATTTTCAAAGTCGATCATCTTTTGGAAATGTAATTGAGCAATACTCTTAAACGTTTTAAACACTAATGAAGACTTTTAGCACTAATTAAGAGGTTCTGGCTTCTCTAAATACTGGCTCCATTGCCTTCAAGGTAGTCAGTAATTTTTTTTGTGTGTAGTTGAGAAGTTGATATTATTGAATATTAAATAACATATTGAATGAAAAAGACTAAGAAATTGTCAAAAACCACAGATTTATTGATTCTTAGAAAGACCAGTTTCGGTTATCACACCATTGTCAATCTCTGATAAACAATGTTTATAACAATGTGTTTATAACAAAGAAACCGGTCTCAAGTATCAATAAATCTGTGGTTTTTGACAATTTCTTAGTCTTTTTCATCCAAGTAGTCAGTAATTTTCACATTTTCACTTTAAGTTGAGTAATTTTTACATTTTCACTTCTAGTTTTATTTACTCCATTATCCGGTTTTTGCCTTTTATACTAACTTTTTTGGAATGAATAGCAAACCCAGCGACCATACTAAATCACCACCACAATCCCCATCATCACCAGCAGAGCAACCCACTCAGTAAACCAATTCACTTGAGTGCTCGATTAACATAGTATGTTTGCCTATGACAAGTAATCAAGGCAATTATTTATATTATAAATATAAATCTTTGTGTACAAAGCGTTCCTACGCCATTGTCTATTGAACATAGATCCTGCCGGCTCAACTACGATGTCCAGGTTTATTGGTAATTAGGGATTGTGTTCGAATGGCAGCAGTAGAAATGGTATAAGCAGACAGCGTGCTAGATAACCATGAATTATGGTGTGCAGCTGGCAATTAGGCCACCGATGCAATGCATTCGATGCCTCGTTCTTTAGAGCCTGATTTAAAATCGGATGGGTCACTCCTGTCCGTTTAATTCGCGTTTAACCGGTCACACCATGGCTGTTCTGTTGTGTCACAAAGAATTATTGGCTGCTTGTTGACCAACTAAACAACATGGCTCCGCTTGTTAACGGCGTACATAAATTGTATTCCAATTGATGGAGCAATAAAATTAATTGTGAAAAGGTTGCAATATTCCGCAAAAGGTTTGTTGAATGTATTCTCGTTTCAAATTACTGTGGAGATATCAACATCGATACTTTCATGTGTAGTAATAAGGCTCGTACAGACTTATGCGCCACGAACACGCGCGTTTTCTTTTTCAACAGCTGATGCTAAGCTTATTGAATCTGTACATTACTGTTTCTGTACAAATACAGATATAATCATCAGCTAATGAGTCTGTACTCATGCGTACGGAAAATGAGTCTGTACGCATTTTCACGTGATTTATCTTGTGAATATATTTCAATAGCCGCCAGGCTCGCTTCGCTCGCCATATCCGTCTAGCCAGGGGGCTCCACCCCCTGGACCCCCGACTGGATCGTCCAAAAATGACATCAGCGGGCTCGCTTCGCTCGCCTGGATGTAGACCTCAGCGGAACCTCTGTACCGAATTTGAACGTATTATGTCAATTTGATCTCGAAAAACACCTGTTACTATATCGGCGTATCTTTGGCGAACAAAATTCTTCCACCTCAGCTAAACCTGTGTACTGAATTTTTTATATATATTTCCATCAATTAATGAAAAAGGTGAGGAAACGCAGAAAAGCTGAGAAAACGCTAATTTTGGCTAATTAGATAAATTGGTATTTAGGAGGTCCTGGATAAATGCATTTCAATCTTCAACTTGGTGCCAACCTAACAAAGTCAACTCAACTTAATGCCAACCTGACAAAATTTTTAATCTAGTTACCAGAACAACTGTTTCGAAGAGGTACTCTCTCTAGATTATAGTTCTATATTAACATATGGTATGGACATTTCAATTATAATTTTAAGATATTGGAATGAGAAGAATATACATGCTAAAAGAACTTTAAACCCTTAAAAACCACCCTTAGAGTTGAAATATCGCCAAAAGATTTCTTAGTGCGCCTCTAAAGGGCTGAACATACCTACCAAATTTGAACGTTTTTGGTCCGGTAGATTGTTAGTTCTGCGAGTGAGTGAGTGAGTCAGTCAGTCAGTCAGTGAGTGAGTGCCATTTCGCTTTTATATATATAGATAATTGAATTTAAATTTGAATTTGTCGAAAGATTTTGTTGAAAAATGACAGATTGCGGATTGTGGAAGACAAGCTAGACACACAGGCTGTCTTCACATGTTGGTCACTATCAAAATACAAAAACTACTGGAAATGGCTATACTCTGTACAAAATTACTTTTGACTTGGGATGGTCATCCCAAGCAGCAGAGAAGGCATAGAGCAGTAGGGATACAACGGTGGCGATGTTTCCGTTCTGAACCGGCCAGCGTTCTCCAAATCTTGTGAGTATTCAAGCGCTCATGTTAAACTCATGAAGTTTCCTCTCTGAAAGCACTGACTCGACTGATTCTAGTCGACAAGTTGGCAACTGCGCTTCCACCTATGACTCTATCCATCACTGTAATTGGCTGATCTCCCTCCATTTCTCTGCGCCGCATATTCCTCCAAGTCAACAGTAATTTTGTACGGAGTATAGTTATGTGAGTACAAATAATACTCATTCATGGACAGTGAATAATTGTTGAGTTCGAGAAAACTTTCAAGAGTGTCAATCATTTCGCTTATTATCACACAATTTTCAGGAATGCTGAAAAAAACTGAATATGAATATGAAATCAAGGGAAATATTGACACATAAAGCTCATGAGAATTTTTCTATGAATTTGTTCTCTCTAGCTCTTGAAGTTGTATATAATGTTTTAAATATTATGTCAATCACTCATTTTGCACTTGGAACTGGCCTGTTAATACTAAAAGCCTACATTGTGTTTTATCTTTGAAATGAGATGTGTTGTTAATGAATACTGTATTTGGAAATGATATCACCCACGTATTTACTGTGGTTGTGTCACTCAAAAATGATAAAAAAGAAAAAATCTAAAAATTAATTTTTTCGCTTACTTAAAACGGTGAAATGCTGTACTCTTATCAAAAAGCTTCTGACAATACGCAGATGAGAGTGGAAATCTCAGAAAACATAAAGTTGCAGGTCGGGTCGATATTCAAATTCAAATTCAAATTCAAATTTATTGATTCTCAAAAAAAAAAAATAATAATAATACTAAATAATACTAATAAAAAATATAATATTGAAGGGGATGTTTCTATTTTCGTTGCATTTGCGAGGGGAATAGGCTACTCTTCTATTCTTCATCTATATTCTGATAGAATATGATGAGGACAATATTTTTAAGGCATCGTTGATCAGAAGTTTTGCAATTTCAGATCAGAAAATTTTGATAACATTAGTAATGTCTAATTCAATCGGCAGCTTTTTGTGTGATAGTGTACAAGATGATATATTAAATATTCAATTAATCTTCAGAAAATTGAAACCATCAATCATTTGTAAAAAAATGAGGAACTAGTTTCGGTTTGATACATTATCAAACTGTAGTTAACTTGTTAATTCTCCAGATGATTATTGTTTCATTTCTTAGATACAACGGTACGTGACTCTTCTGATCAGAAAATAATCGAGATGAGATTCAATCATACAATACTACAATACATCATCAAAATGATAGGGAGAGAAAAAATAAGGTAACCTTGTGCTATTTCTCTCCCAAATTTAGATTCGGGAGAAGTTCAAAATAGCGTTTTCATGGAATTATTATATTTTTGACATGGAATTATTTTTGACAATTTCTAAGTCTTTTTTCATTCAATAATTATATGTCTCCCCTTATTATTATATGTCTATTATCATTATATATGTCATCCCTTCTCTGGTATATTCACAGCTCACAGAATCCTATGAGAATAGCTCACATAAATCGATCGATGCAATTGATGAGTTTTTTCATGCACCGCACCACAAGCAAATCCAGCATCACAGAACGTCACAGTAAAAACTCTTGTCACACTAATCTCCGTGAATTAGTGATGTGGATACAAAAATCGATACCGGCGTTGATAGCAGCGGAATTAAGCCCGTGTTATCGGCTGCCACATTTTCAAATTGCCACCGTCCGAACGGACAATATCTCTACATGACGAGTTATTAGGTTGTGATTTGCATTTATTTACCTTGAGCTGAGCTTGTTAAGCGTTGGAGTCATGAATTGATTGATCCGTGCACTAATTGATAGCTGGAGAGCTCAAAACTAGAATGCGCCATTCAACCACCAAGCAACTAATTTATTTCATGTTTGCATAATGTTATCAATTCTGACCAGAAACTTTGTGAAGAGTAAACTGTAATTGAGGTTCTGGAGCAGTATGGAGCAAAGCTGATTTTCCGGGCCATCGCTTTGACTGATTATATTGTCGTTAATTCTAGCTTTGCGCAAACCTCAATACCAACTGAGGTATAGATGTGGCCTCCCAGATAACCAATCTTTTAATAATTGATTGCGACTACTAAGCTGATCTGAGCAAGTCAATCATACTGGGAAATATTTCGCTGGAATTCATTTAATACCCAGAAACGTAAATTTTATTAAAAGTATGACTTCTATCTTCATATTTATTAAAGTGCAGTACAAAAACTGCGCTGAATGCAAATATAGGGCATATATGCATATATGAATGAATGAATGCAAATATAGGGCATATATGCATATATTAATGACTGAATGCAATTATAGGGCTGAGTTCCTCTATTCAATTAAAATAGCTTGTCCTTTATTTACATATACTATAGTACTCTTATTATTAGTTTGGAGAAAAATGCGATCAGAAATATTATTCTGTTTTAATTGCGAATATTGAACGACACTGAATCCGAAAATAATGTTGAGCTCCTCTGATCGTATAAGTGGATTGGTTAAAATAGTTATGTTTTCCTTCTCTTTTCTATGAAAATTTAATTGAATTCATTCCAATTAAATACTTATATTTCTACTGTATTGATTGATCTGTCGAGCTAAATTGAATCGGAAAAAATATTAAAAGCGGAAAAATATTTAAAAGACTTCTGGAACGCAACATCCATTTTATTCAGAAATCAAAATCAAACTTTAAAAAATCGCATTAAGGTGTTTTCCCTCTCCAAAGACTGCCAACTGATATTGTTTCATCCATGAATTTTGATTTATTTTGTCAGGTTGAAATCATTTCTAAACGAGGATGATTAGAATGATTAATTACTGCTGCATCATCCAACACCTCTCTCCTTCTACATCATTACTTCTCTGACTTTCCGAGAGTTTCCACTTCTATTATTCCCGCTCAATCTTCCTGCACCCAATCTCAGATTTTATCGACCTTTTCTTGTTAAATCAGCTTCGTTTACCGCGTGAATAGGGATTTTCAGGTGGATTCTTGCATTTTCAGCAATTGTACGCTATTCAATCTCCTTGTGAGCAGATAAAAAAGGTGTGAGCCGATTGGGTTCTTCTGTTTCGTGCCTTTTTTTCAGTTTCTCATGGACTGAGAGAGCCTCGCATCCTATGTATCCTTCAATCTCATACCTCTATCTCGTCCTCCATTTTTTCTATCTCTGTTTCCCCTATTTCTATTCCTAACACTTCCTTTCTCGTCATTTCCAAGTTCAAAAGTCTGCGCAGGTAGCCACGAGTTCTGACTACTATTCCAATTTGAAAATGGCTGCTGTTTCTCTCTAAAAATCAGCAAGGTTGATAATATAGCTCCATACCATTCTGGGTGATTCTATATTATTATAGCTTCATACCATTTTTTGAGGAGTCCGATATCACAAGACATCAAACAACACCACTGCAGAAATCAATCTGGAAATCATTCTAATATTCTATTGAAGTAAGTTCCCAAATACTTGAATCCATTCATAATGGAAGATAATATTATAGACTTATGAAGTGTTACGTGTATTTTATTTGAGATCATTTGAACAGTGAGCATTGACTTCATAATTCCAAAGTAAGGGCAAAGGCTACAAATGTTCGATCTCGTTTAATAAGTATCTTTTTCTACAACTGCGCGTAAAGAAAGAATTTACATACTCAATTCTCCTCGTAAAACAGCTTATTTCTGAGGAGAATCTACTTTTTCGCTCGCTAACCATCTGCGCATTTTCTTTACGCTCGCAAATCATTCGCGCATGCGCAGAAGAGTTTCTTTACGCTCGCAAATCATTCGCGCATGCGCAGAAGAGTTTCTTTACGCTCGCTAATCAGCTGATGATAAGCAGCTCACCAAAAGACAAACCACTCTCGGTCAGATCTTAACCTAAAAAGTCGGTAATTGTACCGATTCTACAGTCATGATGGATATCAGTGTAGAAGAATTATTATAAACTCCGCCAGATATAAGTGATTTAACAGGTTTGTGCAGTTGTAGAAAAAAGTTGTATGAAATTCGCGCGTAATGCTTCTTTATCGCTCTTGCAAAATTATCACGCTCCACTTCGCGTCGCGTGATAACTGTTTTGCGCGAGCGATAAAGTCGCGCATTACGCTCTTAATACATAAATAGCTATTTTAAGTAGCAAATGTTTGATCTCAGTTAATGAGTACCTTTTTAAGTAGCAAATTTTGATTTCGGATTATAAGTATCTTTAAGTAATTTCAAGATACTCAAGGATCATGAAAGCGTTTCTGATCAAAAAGTTGTTATATCACATACTCACAATGGAGAGAGAATTTAGAAATAATGAGGGTTCCCTGTAGCTCAATTTTAGAACAATTATTTCTCTCTAATAATATTATCAAGAACTGATTGAAGAGTTATGACTTATATCACGCTTGAAATATAACAATCTGTATCTGTAACTGAATATCTGAAACCAATGGAGACAAGGTAAGTACATGCAATTAGTAGTACTAGTGCAGATAAAACCCATCAAACTTAGGGTTTTCTATGGTACTAGCTAGCTGGTCTGGCAGTTCCGTGGGTGAGACGTTTGAAATGATTCTGTTAGCTAGCTAGATGAGGAAGTAATTTGTATTGGAATTATTATTTCCCTTAGCTGAGGGATAAATCGTATTTCAAGCTCACTGAAGCGTACAGGGAGAGTTTTCAACTGACCATTGCATGAATTCAATAGTACATGTTGTGCGTACAATTATTCAAAGTCGAAATTGGACCAGTCGAATGTGGTCATGTCCAGAAAAAAACCCTATTCGCAGAGGATGGGGAGCGGATATATCGAAGGCAGAACCAGTGAATTAAACGGAATTGTTAATGAGAGAAGTTCAGTGCTGGCATAGACGGGTTTATCTCTAGGCTTTTGCGATGGACGAGCAGTTGTATTCGTTTGAAAGGCCGACCGGTTCTAGTCAAATCTACGATTTTATTCTCTCAGTACGAGAATGGCCGAAGCAGTAGGCTGAATAGTTTCTGAGTCAGGTGCTCTGCAGTTGATCGATTTGTGTGTTTTGGACGAGGTGGTTTTGCGTCTCTTGCAACTGGTCACCGAAATACTTCTGTAATTCTGTAGATCGGAAATTCAGCCCAGCACGAACATAAGCTGAAGTACAGTCATCGATCTTATACTTGAAAAGAATCTTTTTAAAGTAATAAAAGGTTATCCATCAATGTACCCATGAACATAATAATTATTCTTTAAATGTATAAATTCAGGGCTACTCTTTTCTACTTATAAAATAGAATTATAGTAGACTACCCTTTGAGATTAAGAAAATAATACAAATATTAATAAATGAATGCAATTTATAACCAACCTGGCGATGGTTTGAACACTGAAACTAGTTGTTATAATTTTTATTAATTTATTAATATTTGTATTATTTTATTAATCTCAAAGGGTAGTCTACTATAATTCTATTTTATAAATAATAATCATTATACATAACTATATATTTCTACGAAAAAAGATTATACCTACATAACTATAATATGTTTTTACAAGAAAGTCAAGTAAGATGATATACTCGCCTTTGGAAGAAAAGTCAATCATAATTTAATTTTTCTTGGAATGTAATTTTTCAAGTTATTCTACGTTTTTTCCAAGGTAGCCATGCCTCTCAACGAAAAACTCGTTTTTTAAAGGAAATTCCGTTTCTATTTCCTGTGGTCACTATTAATTTCAGATGTTTTTCTTACGACTCGATCTATTATTATAGCCTATGTAGAGTTAAAAGTTGAAACTTGAAAAAATCTTCTTCAGTTGAGGTGAGTGTATTATATTGGAGTGGAATTCAGAATTATTACGTCTGATTAAAATTGGCTTTCAGTCGCCAATTTTTACAATCTCAAAACCACTTTTTTCACACTCGATTCTGTAAATAATATCGGTATAAATATCAGGTTTTGTTTTTTCTGATATTTGAGGGTAGACATTGAAATCTAAATAAGTTGACGGTGAATGCTTTTGAATATTTTCTTCAAATATTTATAATCATATCAGCCACCCCGATACAATACTCACAGTGGAAAATTTGAGAGGAATCGCATCTTTTAAGCTAAGGGTCTTATATTAATTATCCTTTTTTGATAATATTCTGGCGGAAAATCTCTCAAATTAACAAGAGCCGCAACCAGATTACTCAATTTTCAAAAACCAATCCACGAATTCATGTTGGATGTTGGGATTTTCAAGAAGCACCAGTTTAGGGAGATTGCAAACAATATTCGATCCTGAAATTAAATAAAAATATTTCATTATGGAACGGTTATACAACACCGACAGTGACTCAGTCGAATTTTTAACATCCAATACATTATATAGATTGCGTTCCTTAATACATAACAAGGAAAAGAATATAGAAAACCTAGGGATGTAATACGTTGGGGATTTTCTTGCATTTCAACAGAAAAAAATCAGGTCATATCTTGTCATTTGAGTTTTTCGTAGCAAAATAATTATTGTTCTTCAGTTTCATGTGATATTTGCATTTATACATGATTTTGATCCGATGTACTGTATCTCTATGCGCCAGATTTCTCGATAAAGGAAACAATAATTCTACAACAAAACAATTTGATATCAACACTAAATTTGATTCAATTTTTCAACGATTCAAGGATATCTCAACTTTGAACAGTGAATAATGAAAAATGTCGTGAATGAGCTCCCTTGAACCAGTTAAACGAATCGATACAGCGATTCTCGAGAAGCATACTGAAAGCCCTGAGAATAGAACAACGTTGGTTCCGGAATCACTTACCACAAGAAAACGTGAAGGCATTGTATTTGCGAAATTGCCTTCACCGCTGGCGAACCCACCTTCAAGCTATTCTAAGAATTTTCCAAGGCAGCCTTATCTCTCAACAAAAAAACTTGCTCTTTTGAGGTAAGAAACTGCCTGAATTTACTGCACACACGATAAATGTCAGAAGTTTTCTGTACAATTTATTCAAACATACAATTTCCAAGTGACTAAATTGTTGGTTTTTCTTGGATTAAATATTGAGGGATATTGTCCAACTCAATCTTCTATAGAAAACAATTGAAATATGGTAAATGATCTTTATTAAAATTATACAAAATGTAGAAGATCTTCACTCTCTCACCAAAATTCATCATAACTAGGTTCTAAACTTAGTTGATGTTTTCAATTTTAAATTACATTCATATTATTCTATAGTATTTAATTTGAATATTGTCATTTAGCAAGAAAGTAGTTCATGCCAATTTTACATCAGTTGTCGTGGGTATTATGTTTTAGTGAATATTCAAATAAAAATGACTTGATATGATTTGAGTGGTCAAAAAACCACTGCTTTTTCAGAACAATTTCAGCTACTAGTCTCAGTTGTTACACCATTATCAATCTCTTGTGAACTGAAAGCTTTTAAACATTGAGCAGCGGGATTTGTATAGTGTAGCCCCATGATTGGCCATTAGCTGTCGACCTATAAAGGCTGAGCTCTACTGCCATTGTGTCTTGTCTCGGCCAATGGCAGTAGAGCTCTATTGGTCGACAGCTAACGACCAACCATAGGGCTTCACCCTCACTACATTTCCTGCTGCTCCGTTTTCAAGCTTTCAGTCTACTAAAGATTAATAATCATGTAACAACCGTAACAAGTACGGTAACTCAAATTGTTTTATAAAATCATTGGTTTTGACAATAATATGGAGTCGTTTCAATTTGATTCACAATAGTAATAATTTTTTGTTGAACTTTTTCATGGAGTCGATGCAAATTTTATATCGTGGAATGGTGAACTATATTCTTAAATAAAGTTGTTTCAAACAAGTAAAGAGAAAACTTCTTGGTGAATGGGAGGTCTTGAAATTCTGTTATTTCTTGAGATGTTGAATAGAAAAGGGAAAACGATATTCAATAATTATATGGAGTCTAGCATAATTCCATCCTAATTCGTAGAATTAATGTTGCTGTGAATTAGATTCTGTTCCACAGTACAGTAGAATTGATTTTATATCAATTTATTTCAAAACTCTAGCAGTTTTAATTGAACCTGTTCTCTTTCCCTATCATTGTCATGATTTGTGAATAATAACCTGGATAAATCGATGAATGAAATTAGCTGATAATCATTATGTCTACAGAAGGCAAAGTTATTTTTATTTCTAGCACAAAGCAGACATCAAGGAAAAGATAAATAAATAATATTAGGATTATATGATAATGATACTGTAAAGTCTAATATGTTCAACAAAAAATGGTTAATTTCATGAGGAGTTGAATTAAAACGACTTAATATTGTCAAAACCATGGTTAATTTAAACAATTTGAGTTACCGTACTTATTCTGGTTGATTATCAATCTCTAATAAAGTAAGAGTTGAGTTGATTATGATCATGATAATAGTAATAGAAATAATTGTAGACAGCTTTGGAGCTTATTATTCCATCAAAATTATTTATTAGAACTATGTCATTGATTTTGATCGTACCGCTGGTTGGAGAGCTCTTGAAACTTTATTGAATTGATAGATACCCTCGTGCTTGTGTCAACTTTTGTTGATCATAGAGAGATAAAATTCGCTGTGAATCGGTCATTTCACTTCCTTTCACAGAAGTATTGCGGGAAGAGCGAACGACGGGAACTTGGCGAAAGTGTGGAGTCTGATTACAACCGAAACTTGGTTAATCCACTCTTGTGTCTGTCAATAGGTTCTTCAGCCATTTCACGCTTGTCTTCCTTTTCAAATCCCTTTGAAAGTTTACTTTAATCTCTCCTACAGCTCCCTTCACTTTATCCGCCCGGTAGTGACACAGTTTTTCAGTACCTGTATCCACGTTCCTTGTTCAAACTTTTCTTTATGATGAAATTTGTTGGATCTTATTCTCCTCCCACTCCAGAATAGTATACCATGTCGACATTGCTTTGCATTGTATTATCAATCTAATAAAGGAATAATCCAGAGTGAACTATCCCCACTCCAAAGTGCCATACAGTAGTTTTCTAAATCTAATGAAGTATCAATCTAGAATGAATTACTATTTCCACTCCAAAGTATAGTTAAAAGTAACTAATTATAACTAAATTATAGAGAAAAATGTTTCCCCACCACACCCCTCATGAATGTTTCCCCTCATCGTTCAGTAGTTCAATAAACAGTCGACTCGTCA